>NC_054706.1:55534069-55609069 GCF_016097555.1 Gigantopelta aegis
ACAATTGCGTGACGTCATTTCTCATTGTAGTATTACGGCAATATCAAGTTTACTGCGCAGAGCGCTCACCTGAGGCGTATTACCGTATAGGATACGAACTATAAGGTATCTTTCTGTTACAACCGGTGAACAGCGATTCTTAAATAAGTGTTTATGCTGTGGAAGAAAAACTTAGTTTCGAAGCGTCAAACAATCGAGCTTAGTGAAGAACCCAACCCCACCCCACCCCCGCGCTGAATTCGTGAACATGCGCCTGGTCCCACCGAACGCCATTTTACCTATCTTACATCAGTTGTTGTCTACGGCCATACCACGTTGAAAGCACCGGTTCTCGTCCGATCACCGAAGTTAAGCAACGTCGGGCCCGGTTAGTACTTGGATGGGTGACCGCCTGGGAACACCGGGTGCTGTAGACATTTTTTCTATTAAGAAAATATTTTAATTTACTTTAGAATATCGATTTAATTTATTTATTATTATTATTATTATTATTATTTATTATTTATTATTATTATTATTATTATTATTATTGAGGCTAGTCATAAATAAATTCATCTTTGAAGGAGCACTGTTGTTTTAGGACCACGTCAAAGAAATTAACAGTTAAAGTATTAACGAGGGAGCCTACCCATTATTCTAATTGCCTTGATTACGTCATTCTGTTTGTTAATTAGATCAACTAATTGACTGGCACTTGAGTGGTCTGGATTTGTGTACAATGTATATATTGCTGACGTGACATTGAGTATTAGTGCGTGTCATAAGGAATATAAAGTGCATGTTTCTCTTCTCTCTGTACATTTCATTTTTATAATTACGACACTGCAGTTCAATATAATGGAGAAATTCAATCTATACGCCGAACTCTACGAAACGGAGAATCGTTTCAGACGAGCCTGTGGGCAGATCATCTTCCTTAACAATAGCCTAGAAGACCTCCAGATTCGCTATGATAAAGCGAGAATCGACAACCACAAGTCATTCTGTTACAACCTGCGACTGAAGATGGCAACAGTAGAGGGAATCCGGAACTATTACTACGAGTATGCTTGCTGGAAAGCAGAAACGGTCGCAGAGTTGAGCTTGAAGGTGGCAATCGTCTCCCCCGAATCCGAATCCGAATTCGAAGATGAAGAAAAGGAATAAAATGCAGACGCCACTTGGTGGCGGCTCTTTTAAGAGCCAAACAAATCACACGAAAGTGGTTTTATACATAATTGCAATATTTGATTTTTATTCACACGCACAGACACAGTATTGTAAATGCATACTCCTAAAAAGGGACACACACCTCCCTTTTTTCCCGCTCCCCACATAATTATATTTTACTCATCAACCCCTACCCAATCAAAAACAAAAAAGAAAGCGATCCTTGTTTACTGACACCTCAGCACATTTAAACATACATCTACACGGGCGCACGCATACACACATGCACGAACACACACGTGCCTCCCCCCCCCCCCCCCCCCCCCCCCAGCATATCTTTTCAAATAATTGTTTACACTGTCAAAGTCTCAAACAATTCAGTGACGTCATTTATCATTGTAACACAAGGGCGATGTTGAACTTAGTGGGTAGAACGGTAACATGAGGCGCGATCCGTTGCACGATAGGAAGGCGATGGGTTTTATCCCGTCCCAACCATATTTCTTTCTCTTTTTCTTTTTCATATCGTTGTTTTCGCCACAGAAGACAAACTCCGCTTCCAAGCGTTAAACAATTGCGTGACGTCATTTCTCATTGTAGTATTACGGCAATATCAAGTTTACTGCGCAGAGCGCTCACCTGAGGCGTATTACCGTATAGGATACGAACTATAAGGTATCTTTCTGTTACAACCGGTGAACAGCGATTCTTAAATAAGTGTTTATGCTGTGGAAGAAAAACTTAGTTTCGAAGCGTCAAACAATCGAGCTTAGTGAAGAACCCAACCCCACCCCACCCCCGCGCTGAATTCGTGAACATGCGCCTGGTCCCACCGAACGCCATTTTACCTATCCGTCGAAAAAAATAAAACAAAAATGAATGCTGAATGTTCACTTCCGGAATATTACATACGTATACCTTTATTTTACATCAGTTGTTGTCTACGGCCATACCACGTTGAAAGCACCGGTTCTCGTCCGATCACCGAAGTTAAGCAACGTCGGGCCCGGTTAGTACTTGGATGGGTGACCGCCTGGGAACACCGGGTGCTGTAGACATTTTTTCTATTAAGAAAATTTTAATTTACTTTAGAATATCGATTTAATTTATTTATTATTATTATTATTATTATTATTATTATTATTATTATTATTATTATTATTATTATTGAGGCTAGTCATAAATAAATTCATCTTTGAAGGAGCACTGTTGTTTTAGGACCACGTCAAAGAAATTAACAGATAAAGATTTAACGAAGGTGCCTACCCATTATTCTAATTGCCTTGATTACGTCATTCTGTTTGTTAATTAGATCAACTAATTGACTGGCACTTGAGTGGTCTGGATTTGTGTACAATGTATATATTGCTGACGTGACATTGAGTATTAGTGCGTGTCATAAGGAATATAAAGTGCATGTTTCTCTTCTCTCTGTACATTTCATTTTTATAATTACGACACTGCAGTTCAATATAATGGAGAAATTCAATCTATACGCCGAACTCTACGAAACGGAGAATCGTTTCAGACGAGCCTGTGGGCAGATCATCTTCCTTAACAATAGCCTAGAAGACCTCCAGATTCGCTATGATAAAGCGAGAATCGACAACCACAAGTCATTCTGTTACAACCTGCGACTGAAGATGGCAACAGTAGAGGGAATCCGGAACTATTACTACGAGTATGCTTGCTGGAAAGCAGAAACGGTCGCAGAGTTGAGCTTGAAGGTGGCAATCGTCTCCCCCGAATCCGAATCCGAATTCGAAGATGAAGAAAAGGAATAAAATGCAGACGCCACTTGGTGGCGGCTCTTTTAAGAGCCAAACAAATCACACGAAAGTGGTTTTATACATAATTGCAATATTTGATTTTTATTCACACGCACAGACACAGTATTGTAAATGCATACTCCTAAAAAGGGACACACACCTCCCTTTTTTCCCGCTCCCCACATAATTATATTTTACTCATCAACCCCTACCCAATCAAAAACAAAAAAGAAAGCGATCCTTGTTTACTGACACCTCAGCACATTTAAACATACATCTACACGGGCGCACGCATACACACATGCACGAACACACACGTGCCCCCCCCCCCCCCCCCCCCAGCATATCTTTTCAAATAATTGTTTACACTGTCAAAGTCTCAAACAATTCAGTGACGTCATTTATCATTGTAACACAAGGGCGATGTTGAACTTAGTGGGTAGAACGGTAACATGAGGCGCGATCCGTTGCACGATAGGAAGGCGATTGGTTTTATCCCGTCCCAACCATATTTCTTTCTCTTTTTCTTTTTCATATCGTTGTTTTCGCCACAGAAGACAAACTCCGCTTCCAAGCGTTAAACAATTGCGTGACGTCATTTCTCATTGTAGTATTACGGCAATATCAAGTTTACTGCGCAGAGCGCTCACCTGAGGCGTATTACCGTATAGGATACGAACTATAAGGTATCTTTCTGTTACAACCGGTGAACAGCGATTCTTAAATAAGTGTTTATGCTGTGGAAGAAAAACTTAGTTTCGAAGCGTCAAACAATCGAGCTTAGTGAAGAACCCAACCCCACCCAACCCCGCGCTGAATTCGTGAACATGCGCCTGGTCCCACCGAACGCCATTTTACCTATCCGTCGAAAAAAATAAAACAAAAATGAATGCTGAATGTTCACTTCCGGAATATTACATACGTATACCTTTATTTTACATCAGTTGTTGTCTACGGCCATACCACGTTGAAAGCACCGGTTCTCGTCCGATCACCGAAGTTAAGCAACGTCGGGCCCGGTTAGTACTTGGATGGGTGACCGCCTGGGAACACCGGGTGCTGTAGACATTTTTTCTATTAAGAAAATATTTTAATTTACTTTAGAATATCGATTTAATTTATTTATTATTATTATTATTATTATTATTATTATTATTATTATTATTATTATTATTATTGAGGCTAGTCATAAATAAATTCATCTTTGAAGGAGCACTGTTGTTTTAGGACCACGTCAAAGAAATTAACAGATAAAGATTTAACGAAGGTGCCTACCCATTATTCTAATTGCCTTGATTACGTCATTCTGTTTGTTAATTAGATCAACTAATTGACTGGCACTTGAGTGGTCTGGATTTGTGTACAATGTATATATTGCTGACGTGACATTGAGTATTAGTGCGTGTCATAAGGAATATAAAGTGCATGTTTCTCTTCTCTCTGTACATTTCATTTTTATAATTACGACACTGCAGTTCAATATAATGGAGAAATTCAATCTATACGCCGAACTCTACGAAACGGAGAATCGTTTCAGACGAGCCTGTGGGCAGATCATCTTCCTTAACAATAGCCTAGAAGACCTCCAGATTCGCTATGATAAAGCGAGAATCGACAACCACAAGTCATTCTGTTACAACCTGCGACTGAAGATGGCAACAGTAGAGGGAATCCGGAACTATTACTACGAGTATGCTTGCTGGAAAGCAGAAACGGTCGCAGAGTTGAGCTTGAAGGTGGCAATCGTCTCCCCCGAATCCGAATCCGAATTCGAAGATGAAGAAAAGGAATAAAATGCAGACGCCACTTGGTGGCGGCTCTTTTAAGAGCCAAACAAATCACACGAAAGTGGTTTTATACATAATTGCAATATTTGATTTTTATTCACACGCACAGACACAGTATTGTAAATGCATACTCCTAAAAAGGGACACACACCTCCCTTTTTTCCCGCTCCCCACATAATTATATTTTACTCATCAACCCCTACCCAATCAAAAACAAAAAAGAAAGCGATCCTTGTTTACTGACACCTCAGCACATTTAAACATACATCTACACGGGCGCACGCATACACACATGCACGAACACACACGTGCCTCCCCCCCCCCCCCCCCCCCAGCATATCTTTTCAAATAATTGTTTACACTGTCAAAGTCTCAAACAATTCAGTGACGTCATTTATCATTGTAACACAAGGGCGATGTTGAACTTAGTGGGTAGAACGCTAACATGAGGCGCGATCCGTTGCACGATAGGAAGGCGATGGGTTTTATCCCGTCCCAACCATATTTCTTTCTCTTTTTCTTTTTCATATCGTTGTTTTCGCCACAGAAGACAAACTCCGCTTCCAAGCGTTAAACAATTGCGTGACGTCATTTCTCATTGTAGTATTACGGCAATATCAAGTTTACTGCGCAGAGCGCTCACCTGAGGCGTATTACCGTATAGGATACGAACTATAAGGTATCTTTCTGTTACAACCGGTGAACAGCGATTCTTAAATAAGTGTTTATGCTGTGGAAGAAAAACTTAGTTTCGAAGCGTCAAACAATCGAGCTTAGTGAAGAACCCAACCCCACCCCACCCCCGCGCTGAATTCGTGAACATGCGCCTGGTCCCACCGAACGCCATTTTACCTATCCGTCGAAAAAAATAAAACAAAAATGAATGCTGAATGTTCACTTCCGGAATATTACATACGTATACCTTTATTTTACATCAGTTGTTGTCTACGGCCATACCACGTTGAAAGCACCGGTTCTCGTCCGATCACCGAAGTTAAGCAACGTCGGGCCCGGTTAGTACTTGGATGGGTGACCGCCTGGGAACACCGGGTGCTGTAGACATTTTTTCTATTAAGAAAATATTTTAATTTACTTTAGAATATCGATTTAATTTTATTTATTTTATTTTATTATTATTATTATTATTATTATTATTATTATTATTATTGAGGCTAGTCATAAATAAATTCATCTTTGAAGGAGCACTGTTGTTTTAGGACCACGTCAAAGAAATTAACAGATAAAGATTTAACGAAGGTGCCTACCCATTATTCTAATTGCCTTGATTACGTCATTCTGTTTGTTAATTAGATCAACTAATTGACTGGCACTTGAGTGGTCTGGATTTGTGTACAATGTATATATTGCTGACGTGACATTGAGTATTAGTGCGTGTCATAAGGAATATAAAGTGCATGTTTCTCTTCTCTCTGTACATTTCATTTTTATAATTACGACACTGCAGTTCAATATAATGGAGAAATTCAATCTATACGCCGAACTCTACGAAACGGAGAATCGTTTCAGACGAGCCTGTGGGCAGATCATCTTCCTTAACAATAGCCTAGAAGACCTCCAGATTCGCTATGATAAAGCGAGAATCGACAACCACAAGTCATTCTGTTACAACCTGCGACTGAAGATGGCAACAGTAGAGGGAATCCGGAACTATTACTACGAGTATGCTTGCTGGAAAGCAGAAACGGTCGCAGAGTTGAGCTTGAAGGTGGCAATCGTCTCCCCCGAATCCGAATCCGAATTCGAAGATGAAGAAAGGAATAAAATGCAGACGCCACTTGGTGGCGGCTCTTTTAAGAGCCAAACAAATCACACGAAAGTGGTTTTATACATAATTGCAATATTTGATTTTTATTCACACGCACAGACACAGTATTGTAAATGCATACTCCTAAAAAGGGACACACACCTCCCTTTTTTCCCGCTCCCCACATAATTATATTTTACTCATCAACCCCTACCCAATCAAAAACAAAAAAGAAAGCGATCCTTGTTTACTGACACCTCAGCACATTTAAACATACATCTACACGGGCGCACGCATACACACATGCACGAACACACACGTGCCTCCCCCCCCCCCCCCCCCCCCAGCATATCTTTTCAAATAATTGTTTACACTGTCAAAGTCTCAAACAATTCAGTGACGTCATTTATCATTGTAACACAAGGGCGATGTTGAACTTAGTGGGTAGAACGCTAACATGAGGCGCGATCCGTTGCACGATAGGAAGGCGATTGGTTTTATCCCGTCCCAACCATATTTCTTTCTCTTTTTCTTTTTCATATCGTTGTTTTCGCCACAGAAGACAAACTCCGCTTCCAAGCGTTAAACAATTGCGTGACGTCATTTCTCATTGTAGTATTACGGCAATATCAAGTTTACTGCGCAGAGCGCTCACCTGAGGCGTATTACCGTATAGGATACGAACTATAAGGTATCTTTCTGTTACAACCGGTGAACAGCGATTCTTAAATAAGTGTTTATGCTGTGGAAGAAAAACTTAGTTTCGAAGCGTCAAACAATCGAGCTTAGTGAAGAACCCAACCCCACCCCACCCCCGCGCTGAATTCGTGAACATGCGCCTGGTCCCACCGAACGCCATTTTACCTATCCGTCGAAAAAAATAAAACAAAAATGAATGCTGAATGTTCACTTCCGGAATATTACATACGTATACCTTTATTTTACATCAGTTGTTGTCTACGGCCATACCACGTTGAAAGCACCGGTTCTCGTCCGATCACCGAAGTTAAGCAACGTCGGGCCCGGTTAGTACTTGGATGGGTGACCGCCTGGGAACACCGGGTGCTGTAGACATTTTTTCTATTAAGAAAATATTTTAATTTACTTTAGAATATCGATTTTTTATTTTATTATTTTTATTAATTAATTATTATTATTATTATTATTATTATTATTATTGAGGCTAGTCATAAATAAATTCATCTTTGAAGGAGCACTGTTGTTTTAGGACCACGTCAAAGAAATTAACAGTTAAAGTTTTAACGAAGGTGCCTACCCATTATTCTAATTGCCTTGATTACGTCATTCTGTTTGTTAATTAGATCAACTAATTGACTGGCACTTGAGTGGTCTGGATTTGTGTACAATGTATATATTGCTGACGTGACATTGAGTATTAGTGCGTGTCATAAGGAATATAAAGTGCATGTTTCTCTTCTCTCTGTACATTTCATTTTTATAATTACGACACTGCAGTTCAATATAATGGAGAAATTCAATCTATACGCCGAACTCTACGAAACGGAGAATCGTTTCAGACGAGCCTGTGGGCAGATCATCTTCCTTAACAATAGCCTAGAAGACCTCCAGATTCGCTATGATAAAGCGAGAATCGACAACCACAAGTCATTCTGTTACAACCTGCGACTGAAGATGGCAACAGTAGAGGGAATCCGGAACTATTACTACGAGTATGCTTGCTGGAAAGCAGAAACGGTCGCAGAGTTGAGCTTGAAGGTGGCAATCGTCTCCCCCGAATCCGAATCCGAATTCGAAGATGAAGAAAAGGAATAAAATGCAGACGCCACTTGGTGGCGGCTCTTTTAAGAGCCAAACAAATCACACGAAAGTGGTTTTATACATAATTGCAATATTTGATTTTTATTCACACGCACAGACACAGTATTGTAAATGCATACTCCTAAAAAGGGACACACACCTCCCTTTTTTCCCGCTCCCCACATAATTATATTTTACTCATCAACCCCTACCCAATCAAAAACAAAAAAGAAAGCGATCCTTGTTTACTGACACCTCAGCACATTTAAACATACATCTACACGGGCGCACGCATACACACATGCACGAACACACACGTGTCCCCCCCCCCCCCCCCCCCCCCCCCCCCAGCATATCTTTTCAAATAATTGTTTACACTGTCAAAGTCTCAAACAATTCAGTGACGTCATTTATCATTGTAACACAAGGGCGATGTTGAACTTAGTGGGTAGAACGCTAACATGAGGCGCGATCCGTTGCACGATAGGAAGGCGATTGGTTTTATCCCGTCCCAACCATATTTCTTTCTCTTTTTCTTTTTCATATCGTTGTTTTCGCCACAGAAGACAAACTCCGCTTCCAAGCGTTAAACAATTGCGTGACGTCATTTCTCATTGTAGTATTACGGCAATATCAAGTTTACTGCGCAGAGCGCTCACCTGAGGCGTATTACCGTATAGGATACGAACTATAAGGTATCTTTCTGTTACAACCGGTGAACAGCGATTCTTAAATAAGTGTTTATGCTGTGGAAGAAAAACTTAGTTTCGAAGCGTCAAACAATCGAGCTTAGTGAAGAACCCAACCCCACCCCACCCCCGCGCTGAATTCGTGAACATGCGCCTGGTCCCACCGAACGCCATTTTACCTATCCGTCGAAAAAAATAAAACAAAAATGAATGCTGAATGTTCACTTCCGGAATATTACATACGTATACCTTTATTTTACATCAGTTGTTGTCTACGGCCATACCACGTTGAAAGCACCGGTTCTCGTCCGATCACCGAAGTTAAGCAACGTCGGGCCCGGTTAGTACTTGGATGGGTGACCGCCTGGGAACACCGGGTGCTGTAGACATTTTTTCTATTAAGAAAATATTTTAATTTACTTTAGAATATCGATTTAATTTATTTATTAATTAATTATTATTATTATTATTATTATTATTATTATTGAGGCTAGTCATAAATAAATTCATCTTTGAAGGAGCACTGTTGTTTTAGGACCACGTCAAAGAAATTAACAGTTAAAGATTTAACGAAGGTGCCTACCCATTATTCTAATTGCCTTGATTACGTCATTCTGTTTGTTAATTAGATCAACTAATTGACTGGCACTTGAGTGGTCTGGATTTGTGTACAATGTATATATTGCTGACGTGACATTGAGTATTAGTGCGTGTCATAAGGAATATAAAGTGCATGTTTCTCTTCTCTCTGTACATTTCATTTTTATAATTACGACACTGCAGTTCAATATAATGGAGAAATTCAATCTATACGCCGAACTCTACGAAACGGAGAATCGTTTCAGACGAGCCTGTGGGCAGATCATCTTCCTTAACAATAGCCTAGAAGACCTCCAGATTCGCTATGATAAAGCGAGAATCGACAACCACAAGTCATTCTGTTACAACCTGCGACTGAAGATGGCAACAGTAGAGGGAATCCGGAACTATTACTACGAGTATGCTTGCTGGAAAGCAGAAACGGTCGCAGAGTTGAGCTTGAAGGTGGCAATCGTCTCCCCCGAATCCGAATCCGAATTCGAAGATGAAGAAAAGGAATAAAATGCAGACGCCACTTGGTGGCGGCTCTTTTAAGAGCCAAACAAATCACACGAAAGTGGTTTTATACATAATTGCAATATTTGATTTTTATTCACACGCACAGACACAGTATTGTAAATGCATACTCCTAAAAAGGGACACACACCTCCCTTTTTTCCCGCTCCCCACATAATTATATTTTACTCATCAACCCCTACCCAATCAAAAACAAAAAAGAAAGCGATCCTTGTTTACTGACACCTCAGCACATTTAAACATACATCTACACGGGCGCACGCATACACACATGCACGAACACACACGTGCCTCCCCCCCCCCCCCCCCCCCCCCCAGCATATCTTTTCAAATAATTGTTTACACTGTCAAAGTCTCAAACAATTCAGTGACGTCATTTATCATTGTAACACAAGGGCGATGTTGAACTTAGTGGGTAGAACGCTAACATGAGGCGCGATCCGTTGCACGATAGGAAGGCGATTGGTTTTATCCCGTCCCAACCATATTTCTTTCTCTTTTTCTTTTTCATATCGTTGTTTTCGCCACAGAAGACAAACTCCGCTTCCAAGCGTTAAACAATTGCGTGACGTCATTTCTCATTGTAGTATTACGGCAATATCAAGTTTACTGCGCAGAGCGCTCACCTGAGGCGTATTACCGTATAGGATACGAACTATAAGGTATCTTTCTGTTACAACCGGTGAACAGCGATTCTTAAATAAGTGTTTATGCTGTGGAAGAAAAACTTCGTTTCGAAGCGTCAAACAATCGAGCTTAGTGAAGAACCCAACCCCACCCCACCCCTGCGCTGAATTCGTGAACATGCGCCTGGTCCCACCGAACGCCATTTTACCTATCCGTCGAAAAAAATAAAACAAAAATGAATGCTGCATGTTCACTTCCGGAATATTACATACGTATACCTTTATTTTACATCAGTTGTTGTCTACGGCCATACCACGTTGAAAGCACCGGTTCTCGTCCGATCACCGAAGTTAAGCAACGTCGGGCCCGTTTAGTACTTGGATGGGTGACCGCCTGGGAACACCGGGTGCTGTAGAAATTTTTTCTATTAAGAAAATATTTTAATTTACTTTAGAATATCGATTTTATTTATTTATTAATTAATTATTATTATTATTATTATTATTATTATTATTATTATTATTATTGAGGCTAGTCATAAATAAATTCATCTTTGAAGGAGCACTGTTGTTTTAGGACCACGTCAAAGAAATTAACAGTTAAAGTTTTAACGAAGGTGCCTACCCATTATTCTAATTGCCTTGATTACGTCATTCTGTTTGTTAATGTCACGGGGATTCTATAATTCCCGTAACCGAATAAAACACGATTATCAAAATGTCTCTCCTACTTGTATATCTATTAGATCTCTCTGTAATAGGCTGTTAAACCCTAGTATGGCTCGTCTCTAGGTATGATCAGAGATACGATCTTATATAAGTATATATTATTATAGCACGTTAGTTCTCTAGAAAACACAACAAAAACACAATACACTTTGGAATCTGTATTAATCTACGCTGACAAATGTACAGCCGTAGTAGTAAATTAATAACAGCAATAATAACAACCCAGAACTGATCACTTAATTAGTTAATCTTTAGGTGTCTAGTTACACAATATGCTAATCACTTCACCGTTACACCACACCCACACGTGTGATAATTGAGAAACGCTTACAGGAGAAGTTAATTAATAAAGGAATTACAACACCATTCCTAACTGGTTAATTTTTAATTAACCCTTACTACTCGTTCAGTAACGTGTGATAATTGAGAAACGCTTCTTGGGGAACTTAATTAATAAAGGAATTACAGCTCTATTCCTAACGGGTTAATTTTTAATTAACCCTTAACTACTCTTTCAGTAATCTGTAACACAAAATTAATACTGGTACCTATCACAATAAAGACAATAACCTACAGTTTACCTAGGGTCTTCTAGGATGACTGGCTAAGCTTTATATTACCAAATACTCATATAATGTTAGAACAAAAAGTCTACGATTTACTTCGTCAGATGACCGAAGACACTGTCTAAAGAATATTGGTATAATACAGTATTAAAATATTTAAAGTCACATCAATCACATCAAGGTTATACACAGAGCAGAAATGATATTTACCAAAGTCCAAACGGACTAACGTTCCCAGGAAGCTTCCTAATTCGTTCTCCTCGATATCTCTAAATCCTAGCTATTTATTCAAAAATCAGAAAACGCCTGGGGGTACAAGGCGGTACCTCCCCCTATCATCTCATACTAGCGTCGGTATATTCTCTCTGATCGTCAGACTTACTGACGCCAGTCGTCGCCATCACGGTTGTAAAAACCGCACTCGCAGAGGTATTACGTAACTACTCGTCACATGGCCTCCGCAGCTGGACTGAGGGTGTGTATTAGGCGTACCGATCGAGGACGGTCGCGCAGAAGTCTTACGTAACAAGTTGCCCATCTGGGCTACGGGCAATTAAACTGCACACGGCCCTCTAACACAAGTAAAATCGCCACAGGCGAAAACAAATTAAAAGCATGTACCGTCACACACCCCCACCTCAAAAAGGATATTTCCTCTACTCTAGGAATAGGGAAATATACTACATTAAAATAAAAAGGTGCGTTAACCGACGCATACGGGCATTTATAACACATGTAATAATAAGGTGACTACCAGTAATCACACTGAGTCTCTGAGTCCCTGGTATACAAATAAAAAATATATAAACAAAACAGAAATCAAGAATGTCAACACATATCATAACGTTCAACTTCGGGACAGGGCATCAGCGATTACATTGGATGTGCCCTTGATATGTTCAATGGTAATTGGGTATTCTTGCAGAAGAAGACTCCACCTCAAAACTCTCTGGTTGGAGGCTTTCATTAGGATGGTCCAGTTCGTCTTCGTCTTCTTGGAACAGCACAGCTCCAGCACCCACGTCACTGGCACCCACAGCTAGCTTGAAAGGCACTCGGTAGTCTGGTGCTGCCATCACGGGAGACGAGTAGCGCCTCTGCTTGAGACGGTTGAATGACTTCTCGCATTCACCTGACCAATGGAACTTCGTTTCCCTCTTTTTCAGCGTCGCACATTTTCCAGGTCTTCTCCGACAGGCATGCTGTCGACGCGGTGTAGCGTTGGGTTCCAAGCGCACATCTTGGCTTAAGGTATTGGTAACCGTTGGAAGGTTCTGACAAATGGAAATATTGTCTTGTTTCAACGTAGTCAACTTTGCTCGCTTGGGGCTCAAGTCTGCTAGAATCTGGCCGTTGGCCAACTTGACCTCTGCAGTCTTGACGTCATCACAGGAAATTGAGTGTCTCTCAATTTGGACCGGTCTCTCTGGAACTATCGGCAGTCTGTCAAAATAACCTTTTAGCAAACTGATGTGACAATACCTACTTTTCCTAACCCTATCAGGAGTGTTTATCACATACCCTGTCTCATTAACCCGTTTGAGCACAACATAGGGACCGAAATACCGGTTCTGTAATGAACCCCGTTTAATGGGAAGGTACAGCAGCACTTTATCCCCTGGTTTAAATTCCCGACTCCTAGTCTTCCTATCAAACACTGATTTTATTTTGCTCTGAGCATGGCTCAGTTGCTTCCTAGCCTTCCTATCAAACTCTGATTTTATTTTGTTCTGAGCATGGCTCAGTTGCGTCCTAGCTAGTTCGGTCGCCGGCAACCTCCGATCTCTAACTCTCTTACTTATTAATACTCCCTTGTCCACCGTTAACAAGGTAGTGCGAGCTGCCAACAAATTTGGATCAGCCCCCTGCTCTAGTACTAACTCTTGTCTATTACAAGGTAAATCCCCTCTATCAACCACAACTGGTTCAATTCCCCTCTGCGGGAGATCAACAGGTTCCACCACATTTAATTTGTCAGTTGACTTATCTACCATTTTACTGATAACCTCATCCACTCCAATTTCATGGCTCACACACGTATCAGACAAATCACAAATATCCTCTAGGTCCCGTGCTAACCTACTGGTCATATCCCTAGTCATTACACACGCAGGATATTTAATCTCATCAACCTCACACTCTTCTATTGGTAACGTGCTGTCTTTAATTAACAGTTGGTCACATTTCGGTTGACAACACTGACTAGTCAAATCATTTCCCAACAAAACTCCTATGTTTTCAACAGGCAAGTCCTTCACAACACCCATAACGACTGGTCCCGTCACAAACTTCGAACACAAGAAAACCTTATGTAACCGGACAACCATTTTTTCTCCAGTAACCGAGGTTAAAGCCAAACTAAGTCCTATGTCTGAATTTTCAATACCAGCTAAACACTTTTGCGTTATCAGACTCTGACTACACCCGGTATCTCTATAGATTGATATTGCCTTAGGACACAACTCTTGTTTCACATCACAAACCATACCAGTGGACACATACGGGTTTACTTTCTCTGCCATGGGACTAACCATTAACTCTCTCGCTAACGGAGCTGACCTCACTAAACCGACCACTTGCGCATTATCGCGTTTCCTTTTAAAACAGTCCCCGATAAGATGGTTATCCTTTTTACAGTAACTGCAATGTGGACGAAACGTTCGTGCATTGGCTGATAATGCAGGCCTATCCTTACTTTGCCCACCAGGTGCATTCCTTGCCTGACTAGCTGACCAACTAGATGACTCTCCCCGATAGTTACTTTCCCGGGAAAAACCTGGCTGAAATTTCTTCTTATCACCCTGTTGTAAAGAGCTACCCGGTACTGCCTGAGCTTTGTGTATTAACACGTAATCATCTGCCACTATGCCTGCCTCCTCTATCTTTTTGACATCACGATCCTCTAAATGAATACGTAAGCTAACTGGTAATCCATTTTTAATGTCCTGTAAGATCAACAACTCCCGTAACTCGGTATATGACTCTACCTGATGAGACACCACCCATTTATCAAACATCCCTGCCTTCTTAGCCACAAACTCACTATAAGACTGACCCTGCGTTTTTCTCAACTCGCTATACCGTAAACGATAATCCTCAGGACGTAATTCATACGCCCTCAACACTGCCGCCTTAACTAGGTCGTACTGACTTGCTCGCTCATCACTCATTGAATTATAAGCTACACTAGCCTTCCCCTTAAACTTAGACACGGCTAACAATGTCCACTTAGACTGCGGCCAATTTAGCTGCTTAGCGGCCCGTTCAAAAAGTTGGAAAAACATATCTACCTCCTGGTCATCAAATACAGGCACTGATCTATAAGCCTCCGACATGTTAAAACCATTTCCTGCCTCACGTCTAACTTCTTCAGTATTCAACGTTAACTCATGTTCCACTTTTAATTTTTCTAACTGGAATTCTCTATTCCTTTCTTCTTTCTCTCTATCCCTATCTTCTCTTTCTCTCTCTTTCTCTCTATCCCTATCTTCTCTTTCTCTCTCCCTTTCTCTATCCCTCTCTCTATCTTCCCTATCTCTATCTCTATCTTCTCTCTCCCTCTCTTCTCTTTCTCTCTCTCTCTCTCTATCTAATGCACGTTCTTCTTTTTCTCTCTCTTTCTCTTCTCTTTCGTACTCAAGCTTTTTAAAAGCTAATTGTTGTTCCACACTTAACTCATTTATCTCTATCTCTGGAACAATCTCACTGTCTTCCATAACAGGCCTATCACCAAAAACTTCCTGGATAATAATTGTCTTTATATCACCTAAGGTTTTAGCTGATGTTAAATCAATTTCTCGCTCACCCGCGATTTTAACTAACTCGGCCTTACGTGCTCGCTTAATCTCCACTACACTGAGCGTAGGCCTATCCAGCAAATTTTTATCCATGTTTAGATATGACGCACTTATTTTTAATTTTCTAGTGAACAACGTGCTACTTCTGGTAAATTTGTAAAAATAATTTATAAAGCCCCCATTTACAAACAATACTTTTTTAAATATGCATGTCCCGTTTCAGATCCCGGGACGAGCGCCCCAATTTTCTACTCCTGTCACGAGGATTCTATAATTCCCGTAACTGAATAAAACACGATTATCAAAATATCTCTCCTAACTGTATATCTATTAGATCTCTCTGTAACAGGCGGTTAAACCCTAGTATGGCTCGTCTAGGTATGATCAGAGATACGATCTTATATAAAGTATATATTATTATAGCACGTTAGTTCTCTAGAAACACAACAAAAACACAATACACTTTGGAATCTGTATTAATCTACGCTGACAAATGTACAGCCGTAGTAGTTAATTAATAACAGCAATAATAACAACCCAGAACTGATCACTTAATTAGTTAATCTCTAGGTGTCTAGTTACACAATATGCGAATCACTTCACCGTTACACCACACCCACGCGTGTGATAATTGAGAAACGCTTCCAGGAGAAGTTAATTAATAAAGGAATTACAACACCATTCCTAACTGGTTAATTTTTAATTAACCCTTACTACTCGTTCAGTAACGTGTGATAATTGAGAAACGCTTCTTGGGGAACTTAATTAATAAAGGAATTACAACACCATTCCTAACTGGTTAATTTTTAATTAACCCTTACTACTCGTTCAGTAACGTGTGATAATTGAGAAACGCTTCTTGGGGAACTTAATTAATAAAGGAATTACAGCTCTATTCCTAACGGGTTAATTTTTAATTAACCCTTAACTACTCTTTCAGTAATCTTGTAACACAGAATTAATACTGGTACCTATCACAATAAAGACAATAACCTACAGTTTACCTAGGTCCTCTAGGATGACTGGCTAAGCTTTATATTACCAAATACTCATATAATGTTAGAACAAAAAGTCTACGATTTACTTCGTCAGATGACCGAAGACACTGTCTAAAGAATATTGGTATAATACAGTATCAAAATATTTAAAGTCATATCAATCACATCAAGGTTATACACAGAGCAGAAATGATATTTACCAAAGTCCAAACGGACTAACGTTCCCGGAAAGCTTCCTTTTGCGTTCTTCTCGATATCTCTAAAAACTAGCTATTTATTATAAAATCAGAATTCGCCTGGGGGTACAAGGCAGTACCTCCCCCTATCATCTGTATTTCCAACGCACCCAAGCGGTATTATTTCTCTCTGATCGTCAGACTTACTGACGCCATCGTCGCCAAATCACGGTTGTAAAACCCGCACTCGCAGAGGTATTACGTAACTACTCGCCACATGGCCTCCACAGCTGGACTAAGTGCATATTGGAATGTCCGATCGCGTGAAGTATTACGTAACAAGTTCCCCACCTAGCCTACGGGCAATGAAACTGCACACGGCCCTCTAACACAATTAAAATCGCCACAAATTTAAGAGCATGTACCGTCACAGGGACACACACCTCCCTTTTTTCCCCGCTCCCCACATAATTATATTTTACTCATCAACCCCTACCCAATCACAAAAACAAATAAAAGCGATCCTTTTTTTGCTCCCCACATAATTATATTTTACTGACTTACCTCAGCACATTTAAACATACATCTACACGGGCGCACGCATACACACATGCACGAACAGACACGTCCCCCCCCCCCCCCCCCCCCCATATCTTTTCAAATAATTGTTTACACTGTCAAAGTCTCAAACAATTCAGTGACGTCATTTATCATTGTAACACAAGGGCGATGTTGACCTTAGTGGGTAGAACGCTTACGTGAGGCGCGATCCGTTGCACGATAGGAAGGCGATTGGTTTTATCCCGTCCCAACCATATTTCTTTCTCTTTTTCTTTTTCATATCGTTGTTTTCGCCGCGGAAGGGAAACTCCGCTTCCAAGCGTTAAACAATTGCGTGACGTCATTTCTCATTGTAGTATTACGGCAATATCAAATTTACTGGGTAGAGCGCTCACCTGAGGCGTATTACCGTATAGGATACGAACTATAAGGTATCTTTCCGTTACAACCGGTGCACAGCGATTCTTAAATAAGTTTTTATGCTGTGGAAGAAAAACTTCGTTTCGAAGCGTCAAACAATCGAGCTTAGCGAAGAACCCAACCCCACCCCACCCCCGCGCTAAATTCGTGAACATGCGCCTGGTCCCACCGAACGCCATTTTACCTATCCGTCGAAAAAAATAAAACAAAAATGAATGCTGCATGTTCACTTCCGGAATATTACATACGTATACCTTTATTTTACATCAGTTGTTGTCTACGGCCATACCACGTTGAAAGCACCGGTTCTCGTCCGATCACCGAAGTTAAGCAACGTCGGGCCGGGTTAGTACTTGGATGGGTGACCGCCTGGGAACACCGGGTGCTGTAGACATTTTTTTCTATTAAGAAAATATTTTAATTTACTTTAGGATATCGATTTTATTTATTTATTAATTAATTATTATTATTATTATTATTATTATTATTATTATTATTGAGGCTAGTCATAAATAAATTCATCTTTGAAGGAGCACTGTTGTTTTAGGACCACGTCAAAGAAATTAACAGTTAAAGTTTTAACGAAGGTGCCTACCCGTTATTCTAATTGCCTTGATTACGTCATTCTGTTTGTTAATTGGATCAAATAATTGACTGACACTTGAGTGGTCTGGATTTGTGTACAATGTATATATTGCTGACGTGACATTGAGTATTAGTGCGTGTCATAAGGAATATAAAGTGCATGTTTCTCTTCTCTCTGTACATTTCATTTTGATAATTACGACACTGCAGTTCAATATAATGGAGAAAGTCAATCTATACGCCGAACTCTACGAAACGGAGAATCGTTTCAGACGAGCCTGTGGGCAGATCATCTTCCTTAACAACAGCCTAGAAGACCTCCAGATTCGCTATGATAAAGCGAGAATCGACAACCACAAGTCATTCTGTTACAACCTGCGACTGAAGATGGCAACAGTAGAGGGAATCCGGAACTATTACTACGCGTATGCTTGCTGGAAAGCAGAAACGGTCGCAGAGTTGAGCTTGAAGGTGGTAATCGTGTCCCCCGAATCCGAATCCGAAGATGAAGAAATGGAATAAAATGCAGACGCCACTTGGTGGCGGTTCTTTTAAGAGCCAAACAAATCACACGAAAGTGGTTTTATACATAATTGCAATATTTGATTTTTATTCACACGCACAGACACAGTATTGTAAATGCATACTCCTAAAAAGGGACACACACCTCCCTTTTTTCCCGCTCCCCACATAATTATATTTTACTCATCAACCCTTACCCAATGAAAAACAAAAAAGAAAGCGATCCTTGTTTACTGACACCTCAGCACATTTAAACATACATCTACACGGGCGCACGCATACACACATGCACGAACACACACGTGCCCCCCCCCCCCCCCCCCCCTATCTTTTCAAATCATTGTTTACACTGTCAAAGTCTCAAACAATTCAGTGACGTCATTTATCATTGTAACACAAGGGCGATGTTGATCTTAGTGGGTAGAACGCTTACCTGAGGCGCGATCCGTTGCACGATAGGAAGGCGATTGGTTTTATCCCGTCCCAACCATATTTCTTTCTCTTTTTCTTTTTCATATCGTTGTTTTCGCCACAGAAGGCAAACTCCGCTTCCAAGCGTTAAACAATTGCGTGACGTCATTTCTCATTGTAGTATTACGGCAATATCAAGTTTACTTGGTAGAGGCTCACCTGAAGCGTATTACCGTATAGGATACGAACTATAAGGTATCTTTCCGTTACGACCGGTGCACGGCGATTCTTAAATAAGTGTTTATGCTGTGGAAGAAAAACTTCGTTTCGAAGCGTCAAACAATTGCGTGACGTCATTTGTCATTGCAAGACAATGACAATATCGAGCTTAGTGGAGAACCCCACCCCACTCCACCCCCGCGCTAACTTCGTGACCATGCGCCTAGCCCTACCGAAGGCCATTTTACCTGTCCGTCGAAAAAAATAAAACAAAAATGAATGCTGCATGTTAACTTCCGGAATATTACATACGTATACCTTTATTTTAAATCAGTTGTTGTATACGGCCATACCACGTTGAAAGCACCGGTTCTCGTCCGATCACCGAAGTTAAGCAACGTCGGGCTCGGTTAGTACTTGGATGGGTGACCGACTGGGAACAGCGGGTACTGTAGACATTTTTTTTTTATTAAACAAAGATAATAATTTAATTTAATTTTGAATACCGAATCACACCCATTTCTGTGCATTTTACACAAATGTTGCATGACTTCAACGTACTGTGGGGGACACTATGCAGTATCCAGTGGAAACCAAGTGCACATATTCACTATATTTATATATATTTCTTTTTTCAAATCATTGTTTACACTCAAACAATTCAGTGACGTCATTTGTCATTGTAAAATAATGTCGAGCTTAGTGGAGTCGCTTCCTCTTCCCTGTCAAACCTAGTATAAAAATTCCCCAGCCATTAATCACATAACAAGAAAATTATATTTCCACGCCATTTAGCCCCCCTCACGGTGTAAGTTTGTGGTTTTATTGAATTTTATATGTTTACGAGTTAGTTTAGGTGTGTTTTTGTAACTTTGAAACATACTGCAATAGGCAAAACTCTGTCCAAATTTTCACTATCTATTCGTACCATTTTCGAGTGGACGTAAGAGGTTTCGACCCCAGAAAACAATTATATTTTAGCTTTCATCGCATCAAATTAAGCCAAGTTCAGGTTTGATTTTTAGGGATTTAATTTGATTCTGTGTTCTCAGTGCAGATACTTTTGTTCTTTTATTGATTCAATCTTTTTGTACTTGTATTGATTCTATCCCTTTGTTGTACTTTCAGTCTTTTACCACACACATTCACGCATCTGTACATATGGAAGTGAATAAAGGGTTAGCTGTCTGCAAACATTGTCGTTTATATGTGAGGCAGAACAGTAAAAGAACCGGGCTACCCTAGACGAGAAGAAGAACACTTCATTTGTTATTGAGAACTTTACAATAAACACTGGACCCTGGTCAATCAATGTCGTTCAATCATTGTTGTGTACAAGATTTGATGTGTTTACAACATGCAACAACCGCGTTCTGATAAGCCACAGCGTTTACGAAAACTGACTGATAAAGCGATGGAGGAGTATAGACAAAAGATACAGGAATTCTATTCTAAGTTAAACTCATTGTGGGCTGAAAGCATAGACACAATAAACCAAGACATATCTAAGTACAGTTTAAGGACTCTGAACGAACTTAAAAGACATTTAACAGAAAGTTACAAATGTTGCAACCAGGAACAGTCAGAATTTCAATCATATTTAACAAGAACATGTACTGAAGAAAGTAATGTTGAGAACATTTCCCTCCAGGCCAAATTTTTTAATTTTGAAACTAAAGTAAGTAGTTTCATGGACTATCTACATTCTCTGATTGACGAGGGCGAGCAAAAATCACATTTCACGGACTGTGGATCTCTACGAAGCTCGACATCAAGAACCAGTAGTTCAATAGCCTGGAAGCAGGCAAAAGCTGAGGCTGCTAAGGCAAAAGCTCTGTATGCACAACGTGAGGCGGCCCTCAGGAAGCAAAGGGCACAATTCGAAGAAGAGCAATCGATCACCCAAGCGTCAATGGAAAGGTGCAAAGGAACACTTAGAAGCAGATCTACAACTGTTATCCGAAGAGAAAGAAGTAGCAGCCGCAGTGGCAGAAGCAGATTCTTTTGCAGACATAATCAATTCTGATTCTCCGACCTCGCCCACTATACGACAACTGCCATTACCAACTGTCAGTCCTATGGAACGTGTGCGAGAGTTTGTACAACATCCGCAAATAGAGCAACAATTGCAACCTTCGCTGGTACAATCCGTCCAGCCATCTCAATATGAACTGCCTTTCCTGTCTCAAATTGTGCAGGAACATATACACCAGTCCCATTTTGATACGTCACGTGTGTCTCCTCCCGTTCAACACCAGACTGTAGCTCCGCATGAATCTTCAGATATGCAGGAATTCCAAGCAGAGACGTTGTCTGCGGTACAACATCTACCTCAATTTGTGCCTCCGTCTATGTACCCGCATGTGCCGCACCCTATGCAGGGATCTCGATTTGAGCCTACAACAGTGTTCTCACCCGCACAACAACCTGCGATGCCATCAATGTTTGACTCGCCATCTTTTCCTCCACAAAACAAAAATACTGTGATTGACTTTACTCAATTCCTGTTGAAGAAAGATTTATTGTTGTCACGGTTATATAAATATGATGATCTTCCTGAAAACTACCTCATGTGGAGTTCTAGCTTTCGAAATATAGCTTTGGAATTAAATGTCAAACCCGCAGAAGAGCTGGATTTAATTGTCAAATGGTTAGGGCCATCGTCAACAAAACATGCCATTAGTATTAGGGTCGCAAATCCCACCGACCATCAGAGGGCTTTACAAAGGGGTTGGGAAAGGTTGGAGGAACGATATGGGGCCCCTGAATTGGTAGAGGAATCAATAAAAAGAAAATTGATGAACTTCCTGAAATTAACAAATAAAGACAGCAAGTCACTTTACGAATTATCAGACATTGTGTCAGAAATAGAATCCGTAAAAAACAACGTAAAGTATGCAACGCTGTTCAGTGTCTACGATTCGTCTGCGGGCATCTCTCCAATATTAAACAAACTACCGTATAGTCTCCAAGAAAAGTGGGTTTCTCGAGCGGTGTGACGGACCCGCTCTTAATTATGTTTTCGCCTGTGGCGATATTAATTGTTTTAGAGGGCCGTGTGCAGTTCCTATGCACTTAGCCCAGGTGGGCAACTTGTTACGTAATACCTTTGCGCGACCGTGCATCCCAATATGTACTTAGTGCAGGTGTGGAGGCCATGTGGCCAGTAGTTACGTAATACCTCTGCGAGTGCGGTTTCGATGACCGTGATTTTAGCGACGATCGGCGTCATTAAGTCTGGCGATCTAAGTGGAAATCCACATGATAAGATTCGGTGCCGCGATGTACCCCCATGCGATATTCGGTTTCTTAATAAATAGCTAGGGTTTTAGAGATATCGGGGAGAAACATAGGAAGGCATCCAGGGGGAACGTTAGTCCGTCCGGACTTGGTAAATATCATTTCTGCTCTGTTGTATAACCTTGATGTGATTGATGTGACTTTAAATATTTTAATGCTGTATTATACCAATATTATTTAGACGGTGCTGCCGGTCATCTGGCGCAGTAATCTGTAGGCTCACTGTCCTAAATAATTATAAAACGCTTAACCAGTCATCCTAGAGGACCTAGGTAAACTGTAGGTTATTGTCTTTATTGTGATAGGTACCAGTATTAATTCTGTGTTACAAGGTTATTGAATGAGTAGTTAGGGTTAATAAAAAATTAACCAGTTAGGAATAGAGTTGTAATTCCTTTATTAATTAAGTTCTCCTGGAAGCGTTTCTCAATTATTACACAATACTGAACGAGTTATAAGGGTTAATTAAAAATTAACCAGTTAGGAATAGAGTTGTAATTCCTTTATTAATTAAGTTCTCCTGGAAGCGTTTCTCAATTATCACACGTTATTGAACGAGTAGTAAGGGTTAATTAAAAATTAACCAGTTAGGAATAGAGCTGTAATTCCTTTATTAATTAAGTTCTCCTGGAAGCGTTTCTCAATTATCACACGTGTGGGTGTTGTGTCACGGTGAAGTGATTAGCATATTGTGTAAACTAGACACCTAGAGAATAACTAATTAAGTGATCAGCTCTGGGTTGTTATTATTTGTTGTTATTAATTAACTACTGCGGCAGTACATTTGTCAGCGTAGGTTAATACAGATTCCAAAGTGTATTTTGTTTTTGTTGTGTTTTCTAGTGAACTAAACGTGCTATAATAATATATACTTTATATAAGATCTTATCTCTGATCATACCTAGATGAGCCACAGCGGGTATAACTGCCTGTTACAGAGAGATCTAATAGATATACAGTTAGGAGAGATATTTGGACAATCGTGTTTCATTCAGTTACGGGTATTTATAGGATCCCCGTGACAAGCGGCTAGTTATAAAGCAAAATACAATGTCCAGTTCCCTCCCTTCATCTATTTTGTTGAGTTTATGAGAGAGATGAATCGTGTGAGAAATGACCCTAGCTTGTGTCTTTTCGAAACCGATGGTTACAGGAACCCAACATCCAAACTCAAACATCAGAGGTTAGGTTCTAGTAATAACATTCCAGGTGGCAATAACATCAATGTTTCGGCTAGGAAAACTGATGCCCAGTCAGGTTTCACAAGTTTTCAAAACAATGAACACAGTCAGTGCCCTATACACAGGACAGCCCATGATTGCAAAGAAAATGTAAAATGTCATGTTTGTAGTTCGGAAAGACATTGCACGGCCATGCACAAACCCCTTGCACATCAAGGCGGAGAGACAAAATATTCACAATCCCAAAGAATCGAAACAACATGTGTGCTACCCACAAAAGAATCATCCAGCATACCTAGTCCAGTAACAAGCACATGCACCGATGTGTGTGGCAGTGAATTCGGAGGAAAATCATGTGCAAAAATCTGTTTAGTCAAGGTGTATCCTGTCGATCGAAATCAGGAAGCTATATTAACTTACGCCATTATTGATGATCAAAGCAATAGAACTTTGGGTCGGTCAAGCCTTTTCGACAACCTCAACTTAAGAAGCAGTGAAACTGAATATTTGGTAAACTCATGTGCAGGTCAAGTCGTGATCTCAGGTAGGGTGACAAATGAGTATATCGTTGAATCAATTGACGGTCAATACAAAATGTCTTTGAAGAATTTACTAGAGTGTGACAATGTGCCGAACCTAAGACAGGAAATACCAACTGCAGAGGTTGCCAAACATTATCCTCATCTTGCTGACATTGCAACCGAGCTACCTCCAATAAATGACGATGCAGAAATTTCTCTTTTGATTGGCAGAGACTTGATCGAAGCACACCATGTCCTGGACCAGAGAATCGGAAGGCGAAATAGTCCGTATGCCCAAAAACTACCCTTAGGATGGGTGAGAATTGAAGAATCGTGTATAGGTACCCACCAAAAGTTGAACTTGGTTAATGTAAACAAAACATACTTGCTACCTCACGGACGACCTTAGGTTTTCGAACCATGTCCCAATGGGAGAACCATTTCAGAGAAGGGTGGAATAGATGAACATGACCATATATTCGTGACCAGGAAAGATGATGACAAGCCATCCCTTTCTGTGGAAGATAAGGAGTTCATAATGCAAATGGATAGTGGCTTCCGGAAAGACAAAGATGGTAACTGGTCAGTGCCATTGCCATTCCATTCCAGCAGACTAAGACTGCAAAACAACTACGAGTATGCTTGCAACAGAGCTAAATCGCTCCATGCAAACTTGCAACAGAACCCTGTCAAATGTGAACAAGTTGTTGAATTCATGAGGAAGTTGTTAGAAAATGGCCATGCTGAACTCGCCCCAAAACTAACTGAGAATCGAGAATGTTGGTACCTTACTGTGTTTGGCGTGTATCACCCTCACACACCAGGACAGATAAGATGTGTGTTTGATTCATCAGCAAAGTTCAAGGACTGTTCCCTGAACAGTGTGCTGCTGCAAGGTCCAGACCTGACAAACAGTCTATTAGGCATATTGTTTCGTTTCCGGAGGGAGTCTGTTGCTATAGTAGCCGACATTCAACAAATGTTTTACAGTTTCCGCATTCACGAAGATCACAGAGATTTCCTCAGATTCCTTTGGCATGCGGAGAACAACCTCGAAAAACCTTTAGTTGAATACAGAATGTGTGTTCATGTGTTTGGCAATAGCCCATCCCCAGCTATTGCTACCTATGGTCTTTGCAAATCAGTAAGAAAACTTGATGAAGATATAGAGAACTTTGTCAATAGAGACTTCTACGTCGCTATTCTTTAACGTTACTTCTTACAGTACACGAAGCAATAGATCTTATGAAACGAACACAGGAAGCTCTAGCCAAGAGCAATCTAGTGTTACACAAGGTAGCTTCAAACAATGAAGAAGTGATACTAGCCTTTCCAACTAATGAGCTTGCTATAGGCCTCAAAGACTTGAATCTTGGGGATGATGTTCTGCCTGTCCAGAGAAGTTTAGGTTTACGGTGGGACATGAACAAGGATTTGTGTTTCTTGTGTCAAGATCCTTCACAAGACGTGGAGTTTTGTCAGTTGTCAACAGCTTATTTGATCCTATCGGATTTCTAGCACCGATAACAATCCAAGGCAAGCTGATACTTCGCAACTTGATGAATGGAACAATAGACTGGGATGAACCTCTCCCACCAGATAAACTTTCTGAATGGCTCACTTGGAAAGACTCACTGGTTCTACTCAAACATGTCCACATCCATCGGTGTTATTCAACTGAGTCATTGAGCCAAGCTTCTGAAGTTGAGCTGCATGTTTTTTGTGATGCATCAGAATTTGCCATCGCAGCTGTGTCCTATTTGGTGATTTACTCTATTGATTATAGCCGACACATTAGCTTCGTCATGGAGAAGGCCAAAGTAGCACCAGCAAGTGGACACACTATTCCTCGTTTAGAACTGTGTGCAGCAGTTCTGGAAGTACAGATATCAGAAATTGTGAAGGACAACCTAGGAATAAAATTTCACGACATAAACTACTACTCCGATAGCAGAATAGTCTTAGGTTACCTCTACAACACATCAAGAAGGTTCATGACATATGTAAGCAATCGCGTAGAAAAAGTCAGAAAGATAAGTCGTCCAGATCAGTGGAATTATGTTTCCACTCAGTTGAACCCAGCGGATATTGGGACTAGAGGTATTCATGTTGATAAGATCCAAGACAGTCTTTGGTTAGTGGGACCCTCGTTCTTACTTCAACGACCGGAACCGAACTCTAAGGAATGTAGCAAATTTCCATTGGTGAATCTAGAAGAAGATGCCGAGATAAAGAAAGAAATGAATACCCTCATCACGGTTATTCGAAAACAGCAGCTTGGCTCTGAGAGGTTTTCCAGGTTTTCTTCATGGAAAAAGCTTGTAATGGCATGCACCTTCCTGATGCACAGAGCACACAGTGTTAGACGTAAGCAAGAATGCTTATCACAGACTGTAGAGAGACGTCATCTAACTGAAATTCTGATTCTTCGAGAGACACAAAAGGACTCGTACCCAGAAGAGTATGAATGCCTGACTGAGAAAAAACAACTCCTGCAGTAAAGCAGCATCGCTAACTTAAATTCATACCTTGATGAATTTGGGCTTATCAGAGTTGGAGGTCGTCTCAACAACAGCAGTGAGTTAACTTCAAACGAGAAAAATCCAGTCATTATAACGGGTAAACACCACATATCTACTCTTTTGGCTCATTTCTATCATGAAAAGATACATCATCAAGGACGTCATTTTACTGAAGGCGCAGTCAGAACAGCAGGTTTTGGGGTAACAGGTGCTAAACGTCTCATATCGAAACTCATCCATGACTGTTAATTGTCGCAAGTTTCGTGGCAACCTCATGCAGCAGAAAATAGCTGATTTGCCACAGGACCGCATCGAACAAGCTCCACCTTTCACGTATGTAGGTATAGACACTTTTGGTCCATGGCAAGTGGTGAGCCGAAAAACAAGAGGTGGTCAGGCATGCAGCAAGAGATGGGCAGTTCTGTTTACATGTCTAACCATCAGAGCAGTCAACATTGAGGTTGTTGAGGAGTTATCTTCTTCCGCTTTTGTGACGGAACATGCTCTTAATTTTGTTTTCGACTGTGGCATATTAATTGTTTTAGAGGGCCGTGTGCAGTTCCAATATGCACTTAGCCCAGGTGGGCACTTCGTTACGTAATACGTTCGCGCGACCGTTCATCCCAATATGCACTTAGTCCAGGTGTGGAGGCCATGTGGCCAGTAGTTACGTAATACCTCTGCGAGTGCGGTTTCAACGACCGTGATTTTGGCGACCAAGGCGTCAGAAAGTCTGGCGATCTAAGAAAAATATGCCGGCGTGGACGCTGTGGAAATATCACTTGATAGGGGAGGACCGCGTTATACCCCCAGGCGATATTCGGGTTTTTATGATAAATAGCTAGGGTTTTAGAGATATCATTGAGAAACATATTGGAAAGCTTCCAGGGAACGTTCGTCCGTTTGGACTTGGTAAATATCATTTCTGCTCTGTTGTATAACCTTGATGTGATTGATGTGACTTTAAATATTTTAATACTGTATTATACCAATATTATTTAGACGGTGCTACCGGTCATCTGACGCAGTATACTGTAGGCTCACTGTTCTGAATAATTATTAAGGCTTAGCCAGTCATCCTAGAGGTAAACTGTAGGTTATTGTCTTTATTGTGATAGGTACCAGTATTAATTCTGTGTTACAAGGTTACTGAATGAGTAGTAAGGGTTAATTAAAAATTAACCAGTTAGGAATAGAGTTGTAATTCCTTTATTAATTAAGTTCCCCAGGAAGCGTTTCTCAATTATCACACGTTACTGAACGAGTAGTAAGGGTTAATTAAAAATTAACCAGTTAGGAATAGAGTTGTAATTCCTTTATTGATCAATTATCACACGTGTGGGAGTTGTGTCACAGTGAAGTGATTAGCATATTGTGTAAACTAGACACCTAGAGATTAACTAATTAAGTGATCAGTTCTGGGTTGTTATTATTGTTGTTGTTAATTAACTACTGCGGCAGTACATTTGTCAGCGTAGGTTAATACAGATTCCAAAGTGTATTGTGTTTTTGTTGTGTTTTCTAGTGAACTAAACGTTCTATAATAATATATACTTTATATAAGATCTTATCTCTGATCATACCTAGAGGAGCCAGCGGGTATAACTGCCTGTTACAGAGAGATCTAATAGATATACAGTTAGGAGAGATATTTGGACAATCGTGTTTCATTCAGTTACGGGTATTATAGGATCCCCGTGACAGCTTTCATTAACGCTCTTCGTCGGTTTATTGCCATGCGCAGTCCTGTCAAGGAGTTTCGCTCGGACAGGGGTACTAATTTTGTTGGAGCAACAGATAATGTAGGGATCGATGCACTCAACATTGAAGACAAGACTATCCAAGACTTCTTGCTGAAAAACAACACTGTGTGGAAATTCAACCCACCAACCGCTCCCACATGGGCGGTGTATGGGAACGATTAATTGGAGTTTCCAGGAGAATTCTGGAATCCATGCTTATTGATGTTCAAACATTAACCCACGATGTGATTGTGACGCTTATGGCTGAAGTCACTGCTATCATCAACTCCCGGCCACTGGTTCCAGTCTCCTGTGATCCCGAAGTACCTGATATACTCACACCGATGACTATTCTCACGCACAAGTTGGACACTGAGAAGCATGAAGCTGGGAACATAGATATAAAAGATTTATATAGACAGCAATGGAGACGCGTTAAACATCTGGCCAATGTTTTCTGGACGCGTTGGAGGAAAGAGTACCTGCAGACACTTCAATCTCGCCGAAAGTGGTTAGACAATACGGATAACTTGAAAGTAGGCGATGTAGTTCTGATCAAAGACAAAGATTGTACTCGAATGGATTGGCCAGTGGGACGTGTCGTCGAGGTATTCCCCAGCCAAGATGGGAAAGTGAGAAAAATCGAGGTGGCCATAAGCAGGAATAGCAAACTTCACTACTGTATCAGACCTATTGTTGACATAGTGCTTCTTGTGACGAATGACAGTTAGTTTTTTAATAATAATGAGTGTGTCAGTTATTCTATTAAGGACTACCGTATTCGTATATACAAATATGTGAATTAAGGAGAGTAGGATATAGAAATGTGTGTTCAGTTGTACCAAAGATGATATAGTGTTCATGAATAACTGTGTAACGATATATTTGTTCACATTTTTAACCAGTAACATGCAATTCATTTTACATATTTGTCTAATATGATTTCAGGATTTTATTTTTATTTTTTTTATTTTTTATTTTTTTTTTATTTTTTTTTTTTTTTTTATTTTTTTTTAATGTCGCATATAATTAATTTTGAGGTTGACCAAGTTTAAGGTTGAATAGTGATATTTCATATCAGACAGGGAGTGTGCTGCTACGCAGATAATGTAATGAGAATTACTCCATAGTTAGTACATTTTATCAGTTAGGTACCCTTTGCGGTGTTTAAGGTTTTTGCAAAGATTATCTCCCTTGTTTTGACCGCACGTCACCGCGCACTGGTTGATGAGCCACGATAATTCAAATATATAGCCATTTAGCCCCCCTCACGGTGTAAGTTTGTGGTTTTATTGAATTTTATATGTTTACAAGTTAGTTTAGGTGTGTTTTTGTAACTTTGAAACATATTGCAATAGGCAAAACTCTGTCCAAATTTTCACTATCTATTCGTACCATTTTCGAGTGGTCATAAGAGGTTTCGACCCCATAAAACTATTATATTTTAGCTTTCATCGCATCAAATTAAGCCAAGTTCAGGTTTGATTATTAGGGATTTAATTTGATTCTGTGTTCTCAGTGCAGATACTTTTGTTCTTTTATTGATTCAATCTTTTTGTACTTGTATTGATTCTATCCCTTTGTTGTACTTTCAGTCTTTTACCACACACATTCACGCATCTGTACATATGGAAGTGAATAAAGGGTTAGCTGTCTCCAAACATTGTCGTTTATATGTGAGGCAGAACACTATATGTTTCTATACTATGGAACTATTACTACGCGTATGCTTGCTGGAAAGCAGAAACGGTCGCAGAGTTGAGCTTGAAGGTAGCAATCGTCTCCCCCGAATCCGAATCCGAAGATGAAGAAATGGAATAAATGCAGACGCCACTTGGTGGCGGCTTATTTAAGAGCCAAACAAATCACACGAAAGTAGTTTTATACATAATTGCAATATATGACCGCACAGACACAGTATTGTAAATGCATACTCCCTAAAAAAGACACACACACCCTTCTTTCCCGCTTTGGTTTTGTTTGGGTTTTTTGTTTCGTTTTGGTTTGGTTTGGTTTTAGGTTTTTTTTAAATTATTATTATTATTATTACAGATTTGACTGAACGTTTGAGTCGATATGTATGTGTGGTCCCCACGATATTGACACAATAGTGCCCGACCAGGTGTGTATGTGTGCGTGCGTGCGTGTGTGTGTTTGCTGATATTTGTTTGTTGTTTCGGCAATTATAGTAGTGAGCCATCTATAATGTGTTCAAAAATCTTTAAAAGACTGAGTTGACAAGTAACCATTAAAGGAATGCTAAAGCAAGGCTTTTGGACTGGTGTGCATATTCAACAATACATAATGCACATTATTGCTTAATATCAACAAGTATAATTGTATAGTTAATTAATAAAACGGTTAAATGTGACGGCTATTATATATAACGGGCGCAGCCATTTTGTACCACCCCAGTGAATACGCCCTCAGGCGAGCTGGTGGTTACGTAATACCTAACGTGTCACGTCAGGAATTAGTCTTCGAACTGAAGAAACAAAAAATACCTGATTTTTGCGGATGCATCGCAATGTTCTGTAATAATATTCATCCCAGTAACACAGCAACGTGTATATGACAATATGTGGTTTATTTTTCAATACAAAATAAACCACCATTGTCAAAGTGTTGAAATAACTACATTATATTTTGTATATAAATAAACACACGTACTGAAATAATAGTCGGAGTGTTTTCTTGGTTAATTGGTCTTTTCTTTCCGTGGCCTGTACCTGTGGTTCTTGATTGGCAGGTGTATATTTAGACGGTCCCCAGACACTGTGTCTAGACACACTAAAAAGATGTGCCTCTTTTATGAAGATCACAGGGTATTGTGTGATAACCTCAAATCGTAATGGACTTTACCAGTTTTATTACTGTAAGTAATTCTGTAAAACCCTTGATTAAGTAGACTTTCCCATCTAAAATCACAAAACTGACCAATTACGTAGTCCCAGAGAAAAGAAAATTATCACTTGGGTATCGTGAGTGGTATTTTTTGCTCGAACGTATCCTACCAATAGGCCTAATAATATGCATTTTTTCTTTGGATTTAAAAAACAACAACACTATAACTCCATTTCGTTATATTGATGCAAATTGAAATATATAGTTAAATAGTTTATTATACTATCAAGTCATTTATGTTGTTTTACAAGTCAGGTTGATGAAAGCGAAGCGCCTTGTCGTAAATTAGAGAATTTGTTTACACTGTGCATAACAGAGATGTTGGACCTGAGCTGACGTCACTTCGCCCTAAGCTATACCACCGGACGTCACAAAAACGAAACAAAATGGCTGCCCCCAGTTAGCAGGAATAATCACGGTTTTTTTATTAATTTTAAAATTACGCGTTTTTCATTTGTTAAAGTGTCAGTATGTCTTGGTGGTCTGGGTATGCATTTTTCCAACACATATGGCTCTTGTTGGAGTTTAGTCTACCTTTAAAGCGCTATTTATAAATTATAGCTTGGGCTATACCAAATGGAATCCAGTAGGCGGCGTGTCTATAAAAATACTATATGGAATATATCAGCTAGACTATTAGCAATAAATATGAATATTTCAACATTTCTCCCAAAGTTATAATTGAAGAAAGTGGACATAGGCGTACTAGCTCTCATTTTTAAGGGGTTGGGGGTGTGGTCAGGCTGGTTTTTGCTCGAATTAAAAGAAAATGCCCGAATTTGGATAACAACGTTTATTCATATTATCCTTTAAGCCAAACAGCTATATAGTGTTGCAAACGAATCACTGTTGCCTCCCCCACCCTGTTCTCCGTCTCTAACGCTTATGAAAGTGGAATTTTTCATGTCTCGTATAGTTTTCGATATAACAGGACGCTTTTGCAACATCCCTAGATTCGCTTTAAAATTCTAGTATTTAATTCTACAGGTATTCAATAAACTGATGAACTTTGTTTGACGTCATCAAATCTTATGACGTAACGTCTTCCTAGTTCCTACACACACGATTTGAGTCGGTACAAAAAAATCGCGTAAGAGAACGTCGCTTTAAGTCACAAACTTTTCATGGGCAGGGTTCGTACGTAGTTTGGAAAACCACGAAAAGAATGGAATTTTGAAAATCCATTTTCCACCCCTGGAAAAAGTATGGAAAAATACCTTTTTTTGCGAGTTGGTTTGGAAAAAGTATGAAAATTCGTCTTTAGGACTCATGTAGAAAATTTCGGTTACGTGAAACCGGCGGAATCTAACGATGTTTTTCGGTCACGGCACTAACGTACATTTGATAAATCGAGACTAACAACCGCCGACATTTACCGAAGATTTACAGTACGCGCTTACGCTATGCATATGACAAAAAAGATGTCAAATTTTGCTAAAATATGGGGAGATGTATTTAACGTGAGTCTTGAAAAAAAATTCTTGGGAAAAGTCTGGAAAAAGGTCTGGACTTTTTTGTTTCCAAGGCGTAATTACCCATGATGGGTAACATCGCCAAGTCATTGTGTATAGATCGCAAAGTTACAAGACTTTAGTGAATTAAAGACCTTGATATTGGCCATGCCATAATATAGACCTACAGTGGGACTCAACAACACAGGAACCTCCCTGAACCGGAATTCTAGAAAAGCAATTACGCATCTTTTAAAGCGGCTATTGTTAAATATTAAAATGACATTGGACAAAGCCATTTGTGACCATGCTCTACTGATATTTATTTTCTTTCTTATTTAAGAGTTAGTACAGAGGAGAGATAACCAATGCGTATACTAAAGAGTCACATCAGACTGAGTCATTGTTTAAAAAAAAGTAAAGTTTGTTTTATTTAACGACGCCGCTAGAGCACATTGATTTTTTATCTTATCATCGGCTATTGGACGTCAAACATATGGTCATTCTGACACTGTTTTTAGAGGAAACCCGCTGTCGCCACATAGGCTACTCTTTTTACGACAGGCAGCAAGGGATCTTTTATTTGCGCTTCCCACAGGCAGGATAGCACAAACCATGGCCTTTGTTGAACCAGTTATGGATCACTGGTCGGTGCAAGTGGTTTACACCTACCCATTGAGCCTTGCGGAGCACTCACTCAGGGTTTGGAGTCGGTATCTGGATTAAAAATCCCATGCCTCGACTGGGATCCGAACCCAGTACCTACCAGCCTGTAGACCGATGGCCTGCCACGACGCCACCGAGGCCGGTGAGTCACTGTTTAAATTGTAACACTTGCATGTATGTTTAAATACATAACATCTCCTCCCTGCTTAAATGTGAAGATGGACAACAGCTTACACACAACTGCTTAGTATTTGCTTTTGATAGAAGAACAGAAAATAACTAGACAATAAAAAACTAACTTAAGAGTTCTCATGGAATCGAGTTATAACACAATGTTCAGTATATTCACTTCACTTGGAATATATGTTCAGAAACTGCTTTTACTTAATGTAAAATAATTGTTAATATTAAAGTAATTAAGCATTTACTTAGTGTCAAATAAATGTTATAGTAAGTAATTAAGCATTTACTTAATGCTAAATAAAGGTTTTAACAAAGTAATTAAGACACTGTTGTTGTTTTTTCAAACAAAACTTCACAAGTCAAGACGAGTCGGAGGTTTCCGATCACTGCGCACAGGATAACGACACTGCACATCACTAGTGTCATCTTTTGATTCACTGATAACACTATGATGATCATCAGAACACAGTACTACACCCCTACTATGCACAACATCATCAACTGAATCTGATGGAGACCTCGTCACTAACTGATCAACATGACGTTTCCATATCATGTTAGGTGAAATTGCAACTTGATATGACACCGGGCCGGTTTTGGCTACTACCGATCCTGCTACCCACTTAGAACCTTCCCTGTAGTTTCGAACATAAACAGGTTGATTTACACTGAAACTTCGTTGTTTTCTTCTTCCCTCTCGAGCACTGATTTGACGATGTTGTCGCTGTTGCACTGTTACTGCCAATTTGGGCTTCAGCAAATCCAAACGTGAACGTAGTCGTCTTCCCAACAACAGCATAGCAGGCGATTCTGATGTAGTCGAATGCGGTGTGTTTCGATATGTGAGCAAAAATGCAGACAGTTTTTGTTGTAGATTATCCGCTGACTTGAGTTTACGCAAGGCATGTTTAAAAGTTTGAACAAACCGTTCTGGTAAACCATTTGTGGCTGGGTGATAAGGAGCACTAAGAATATGCTGTACTCCGTTCATCTCTAAAAAGTACTTGACAATTTGCAAGGGCAAACCGTAACGACAAAACAATCCTCTCAAAATTTCAATAGGCTTCTCTGCAGTTTTGTTTTTCATGATAAACACTTCCGGCCATTTAGAATGAGAGTCAACCACAACTAAATACATGTGGCCATGAAAAGGTCCGGCAAAATCAATATGCAACCTTTTTCATGGAGCATCAGGAAAAGACCATGGACGCAATGGGGCTGGTCCCGGCATTTTCTGAATCTGCTGACACTCTTCACATGACTTAACCAAATCCTCTATGTGAGAATCAAGTTTAGGCCACCAAAAGTAACTTCTTGCAAGTTCCTTCATTTTCACAATTCCACTGTGAGCACAATGAAGTTCTTCCAAAACTTGTAATTGAAGTTTGGGTGGTACAATCACACGCATGCCCCACATCAAGCAACCTTGATGAATTGTAAGTTCATCTTTACGAATGAAGTATGGCTGTAATGCTGGATCTTGTGTCTTGGGTCAAGTCCAACACTTTGGATAATGTTGGATCCTTTCGGGTATATTTCCGAATGTCATCTGCTTTCATTGGCAAGCGTTCAATTTGTGAAATATTGAATATATCTACGGTGTGACATTTTTCATTTGGTGCAAACTTCAGTGGTAGTCGCGAAAGTCCATCTGCATTTGCATTACTTTCAGAGTTTTTATACACGATTTCATAATCATGAGCGGCTAAAATAAATAGCCCACCGTTGCAAACGAGCTGCTGCCAATGTTGGAATTCCCGTTTTTGAACCAAATATTTTCGTGAGTGGACGATGATCAGTAACGAGAGTGAATTTCCGACCGTACAGATACTGATGGAACTTTTTCACACCAAACACTAACGCAAGAGCCTCTTTGTCAATTTCAGCATATTTCTGTTCAGTTTTTTGTTAATGTCCTAGAAACAAATGCAATGGGCTTTTCGATGCCGTCACACGTGTGATAACACTGCCCCAATTCCATATGGCGAAACATCACAAGCCAAGGTAATTGGTAAGGTTGGGTTGTAATGAACAAGAACATTCGACGATGCTAACATTGTTTTAGCTTTCTCAAATGCTGAGTTCACTTCTGTTGACCAATTCCACTTTTGATCTTTAACCAACAGTCGATTTAATGGCTTTATGACTGATGCCAAATTTGGTAGAAATCTGTGATAGTAGTTTAACATTCCCAGGAATGATCTTAACTGCGTCACATTTTCAGGAACCGGTGCATTTGTAACTGCCTCAACTTTTTCTTTGGTGGCATGCAACCCTTCAGAATCAATGAGGTGTCCAAGGTATTCTAATGAATCCTTGAAAAAGAAACGTTTGTTTTTCTTTGCTCTCATGCCACAATCTTCCAGTCGTTGCAATACACGCTCGAGATTTTCTAAATGTTCTGTCTTTGATTTTCCTGTAATCAGTATGTCATCAATGTAACATACGTCACCTGGCAATCCCTGAAGCATCTGTTCCATTGTCCGTTGGAAGATAGCCGGTGCGGAGGTAATTCCAAAAGGTAGACGTGTATAACGAAATAAACCTTTCTGTGTACTTATGACCAAGTACTTTTGTGCTTCTTTGTCAACTTTCAGCTGTTGATATGCATTAGCCAAGTCAATTTTGCTGAACTGTTTTCCACCTGATAGTGTAGCAAACAAATCTTCAATCCGTGGCAATGGATACTGGACTGAATTTAAGACAGGGTTAACGGTAACCTTGAAATCACAACATAGCCTGACACTACCGTTTTTCTTTACGACTGGGACAACCGGTGTTGCCCAGTCACTGAAATCAACTGATTCAATAATGCTTTCTTTGACTAGACGATCAATTTCATCATCAACTGGTTTACGTAAGGAGTTTTATGAATTTTGGCGATGCATCATCATTTATACTGAATTTCACTTCCATACCTTTCACTGTGCCAAGTGCATCTTTAAACGCATCACTGTGTCGATCCAAAGTATCTTTGAGTTCATTTCTAACTTCCACGTCAACTGATGACAGATTCTTGATTTCCATCCAATCTAGTTTAATTTTCTCCAACCAGGAACGTCCAAATAGCGGAGGTCCTCCGTTCTCAATGACGTACAACTCCAGTTGTTCTTTCTGACTATTCTGCTCCACTTCAATTGTTATCAAACCTTTAGGCTTAATTTTCTCGCCTGTGTAGGTTTTCATTACTACTTTTGTTGACTGTAATGGTAAATGTTTGAAATGTTTATTATAAAATTCTCTGGATATTATGGATAGTGCAGAACCTGTGTCCAGCTCCATGGGAAAATTAACACCCTCAACTTTGGGATGAACCCATATGACATCACTTTTTCTTTTTTGTGTTGTATAAAATAATGCTGTTTCATCACTCTCAGATTCAGAATCAGATTTCGATTCATCAACTTGATGCACTTTTTTTAGACTTCTGTAGACTCATCTTAAATTTTTCTGGCTTCGTCTTTTTACTTCGACAAATAGTAGAAATATGTCCTTTCTTTCCACACGAATTGCAGTTGCTGTTCTGGAAGCAGCAATCTTTACAGGCATGGTTAGTTTTGCCACAGTGACGACACTTTTGCATATTTGCGCGATTTTGCGGTCTTGAATAATTTTTTACTTTGTACACAGGTGTTTCTGATGAATGATTCACGTTTAACTTTAGTTCACCAATATCTTTTACTGCGGTTTCCATAGAATGTGCAATCTTTAGTGCTTTATTGAAGGAAAGTTCTTCCTCAGTTATTAAACGTTTCTGTGCAGCTTCACTTGTTAACCCACAAACAAACTGATCACGCAAATTGTCATCTAACACTGCATTGAATTCGCAATATCGCGACATCTGCCGTAAAACAGCTGCGTAATCGGTGACAGTTTCTTTATGTTCTTGGTTTCGTTTCCGAAATCTAAATCGTTCGGCAATAACAAGCGGTTTTGGTGAGAAATGTGTCGCCAAAACATCAATTAACTGTTTATATGTTTTGTCAGTAGGCTTCTCCGGAGCCAAGAGATTGCGCAAAATTGTGTATGTGTTGCCCCCAATAAGACACAGTAGGGTCGACACCTTTTTGTTATTGTCAATACTGTTCGCGTTAAAGTAGTGGCCTAAACGCTCAGCGTACGTACCCCAGTCTTGAGTTTTGGGATTAAACTCTTCTATGTGTCCAATAATATTGGCCATTGCACTTACTTAGGAGTTTTATCCTCGTCGCCAGTTGTTAAATATTAAAAAGACATTGGACAAAGCCATTCGTGACCATGCTCTACTGATATTTATTTTTATTTAAGAGTTAGTACAGAGGGGAGATAACCAATGCGTATACCAAATAGTCACATCAGACTGAGTCACTGTTTAAATTGTAACACTTGCATGTATGTTTAGATACATAACAGCTATATCCGGAATATTTTTATTATTTAAGCATATAGAACAGAAAATCCATTTACGATTGGTGCATATATGACGCCGCACTCCGCATTGGTTTCACTACGCTGGCTTATCCAGGTCAAAAACAAAGCCAGTATTTTGAAAGTGGTACACTTTTGACGGGCTCCTAGCGATCTCGGTTTTCATTGGCTTATCACAAGTGTGGAATTCCCCAACAAGAGATCATGTGACATTTCGCAATTTTTGAACAAATTTAACTGTCTTGATTGAGGGGTCGTCTAATATCTCCAAAACATATTTATATCCATAGAGGTATGGTATAACACCTTTCCAGGGGTCGGTGGGTGGAGGATTTGCCTTGAAATTTTCACAGTGGCCAGCTGTTGGCATACGTGTTACATGTAAGGGGGTGTTACTAATTACGTAACGTTCTAGGGGTACAGGAAGAGGGTAGGCCCTACTGTGTTCGATTTACGTAACATTTTTTAAGACTGTATGTTATTTTTATTAATTACTTAGACCTAAAAAGGTGTTTTTTGGAAATGCGCGGTCAGTCTAGGATCGATCCCCATCGGCGGGTATATAAAAGACCATGGTATGTGATATCCTGTCTGTGGGATGGTACATATAAACGATCCCTTGCTAAAACATGCTAAAACAAAATGTAGCGGGTTTCCAAGGCGCGTGTGCAGGAATTTCAGCGGGTTGGTTTTATAGACTGTGTTGAGCGAAGTTTATATGGGGACATGGTCCCCCAGAAAATACATTTCAACTTTTTTTTAAGCTTGGGCAAGTAAGTGTTTCGACCTCCAATACCCTCCCCCTGCACATGCACCCGATTCCTCTCTAAGAGTATATGTCAAAATTACCAACTGTTAGACATCCAACAGCAGATGGAAGGAAGAATAGGATATATTTTATTTAACGTCGCACTCAACACATTTTATTTACGGTTGTATGGCGTCGGATGATTATTAAATCAATATGCTCTAACTTTGATGTCGTTAAACAACCCCCCCCCCCCACACACACACACACACACTAACTTTACCCTTTCCAAACGAAAGAATATTTTTTTGAATTTGTCGATTTTAACACGTAAAATTAAGAAGTGAAAACGTCTACTTTAGTATATTTTATTTTAAAAATATATACATGATCAATGTGTTATACAAACTAAACTTTGAAAGTTCTATTAACACTTTATAAAATATTAATTCTGAAATAGGAAGGTACGATTGTCGATAATACGTTGTCAAGATCAAACCGGTTTTAACGAAACTCTAGTACCGTATCCTCAACCGAACGTTCTTCGTACAGCGCAAGATTTCTCTTTTAATTTTTTGAGACGAACCCTACAATTTGAAATTGGCAAACGCACGTGTTAACTGAAACTGACAACAGGCTGTCGTTTGTGCTTTGCCGAGCTATGGCGGCCCAGACGACGAATCGAGCGTATACGTTTGGCGATATCCGTTCATAGCGAACACACACACGAGTTTTTTAAAAGTGCATTTGAGCTTGTATTTCATATTTATACATGATGTTATAATATGGTAACCAGAGAATGTAACTTTAACGTCCCAGGGCTCGTGCTTATAAAACTTTTAGAGTCCAGACACTAATGTCATGGCTGTAATACTTGTATGTGTGTGACGTCATTAGAGATGGAGTCTTAACTCCAAAAGTTTTATAAGCACCTGGCCCCGTGCTTATAAACCTTAAAGTCTAGACTTTAATAAAGTCCAGACTTTAACGTCATGGCAACGCCATTCAAATAGCATTACGTTAAAGTCTGGACTTTAATACTAGACTTTAAGGTTTATAAGCACAATTTCGTAGGGTAAGATTACTTCGAAAATATGGGCCCATGCCGGACCCCATTTTCAACCCGTGAAAATGGACACTATGTTTGGTTAATCTATAAACATGTAATACATCTGTATACGGTCACATGACTTTGAAGCGGGGAAATACCCTTTAAACTAGAGCTCGTATCCATAACCCTTACTTCTCAGAGGTATGTGGTATTAGCAACACCAGGATGACCAGAACTGTAACAGTAACTTTCGATGTGACGAACTCGGGTCTAATAATAAAAAACGCCGTAGTGTTTAAAAACCAGGATCAGTCATTTTCATACTAAACCGGAAACCTTTCTAAACTGAACACCGGACAAATAATTCAGCCCCAAAGTGTTTATTTAGTGTATATTATGCCTCCGGAAACAGAAAAAACAGATAAATACAAGAAGAAAAAACACAATAAACTGAGAGAGAGAGGAGAGAGAGACACAGCGAGAGAGAGAGAGAGACGCGAGAGAGCGAGAGAAGAAGACGAGAGAGAGCAGAGAGCGAAAGAGAGAGAGAGAGCGAGAGATAGCGAGGGAGAAAGAGAGAGAGAAAGAGCGATGGGAGAGAACGAGTCGAAAGAGAGACGAAAAGGAGAGAAAGAGAGAGGAGCGAGCGAGCAGAAGAGAGAGAAAGACAGAGAAAGAAAAGCGCTCTAGACAAAATATAGTAAAGAGGAGAGAGAGATAGAGATATATCAGGGGAGAGAAGGAAGAAGGAAAGAAAGAAACAAAGAGAGAGATAGAGAGCGTAGAGAGATCAGCCGCTAGAGGGAGCGAGAGAGAGATAGAGCCGAGAGATAGAGATAATGGATCCATCTCTAGGAAGAACAAAATCAAAAAGAAAAGACTCTCTCGAGAAAGAAATTCTCTCGAAATCTCTAGGAGAAGAGATGGTCCGAAAGCCTATAGTAAGACTCTAAAGATCCCTAAGAGAGGGGGAGAGCGAAGAGGAGAGCAGATAGCTCTTCGCTCTCTCTCTCTCTCCTCTCTAGCTCTCTATCTCTCTCTCTGGAAGGGATAGAGAGATAGAGCTCATCTCTATTCTCTCCTAAGATCTCTCTCTCTCTTTCTCTCTCTCTCTCTCTCTCTCTCTCTCTCTCTCTCTCTCCTCTCTCTCTCCTCTCCTCTCTCTCTCTAGATAGGGGAAAAAAGTCCGTAAAGTAAACACGCCGGGGGGGGTAGGTTTAGAAAACCAGGATCAGTCATTTTCATACTAAACCGGGAAACCTTTCTAAACTGAACAACGGACACAATAATTCAGCCGCAAAGTGGAGGGGGTTAGTGTATATTATGCTCTCCGGAACCGAAAAAAAAGGAATAAGATTCATCTCAAACAACAAAGCTCTCTCTCTCTCTCTATAGGATAAAGAAGAGAAGAAGCTCTCTTCTCTCTAGGGGGGGGAGAAGGAAGGATCTATAGATGGTCATGATCTAGAGGAGAGAGTGAGTGGGAGAAAAGAGGGGGAGAAAAGAGACAGAGGTCAGAAGAGGAGGGGGAGAAAGAGAGGAAGAAAAGAAAGGGAAGGAAAGGGGGGAGGGAGAAGAGAGGAAGGAGGAGAGACGAGTGAAAAGCGAGAGACTTAGACGAGAGAGGGCTAGGTTAGAGAGAAAGAGAGGGGGGAAAGAAGAGAAAAAAGAGAAGAAAGAACGCAAGAAACGAGGAGAGAGGAGAGAGGGGAGAAAGAAAAAAGAAGAGGGGAAAGAGAGAGAGAGAAGCGAGCGACTTCGGAAGAAAAAAGATACCTCCCAAACAGACATCCTCTCTCTCTCCTCGCTCTATCTCCTCTTTTCTCCTTCTCTCTCTTTCCTTCCAGCCCTCACCTCCCTCCCTCCATCTCTATTCTAGCCATCCATCTCCACTCCATCTCTCTATCTCTCTATCTCTCTTCTCTCTCTCTCGATCTCTCTCGCTCTCTCTCTCTCTCTAAATATATAGATAGATGCATATATATAATTATCAAAAATCGTGTGTATCTGTACAAGGCAGAGTCAAAGTGAGTATTTTAGTATTGCCGTTTACTGCCTCTTATACATCATTGTCAGGGGAATTTCGCCTAAAATTAGCGATCTGACATTTTGTTTTTTAAACGTCTGTTCATTGTGTGCACAGAGAAATGCTTCAAATGTTTTTCTGCAGCTCATTGGTCACCAAACAGGAGAGTTTTTCGAGAGAATGACAGACGGGAAGCTTCGACTAATAGAAAAGTGATTCATTTAAAGGAAACATGACACGAGACCATATTATAGCTCATTTTAAAAGAAAAATGATATAAAAATAATATACAAATAACTTTATAACAATAAAATACGTGTAGTTAACTTAAAATGAAGAAATTACGCTAATCAGTATCAAAGTACGATTTATGCATATTTCTTCGTGAGCGTTCGGAAAAAAAAGGGAAAGTGACGTCAGAAGCCGCGTTACCTTCCAGTGGTGTTAACTGGTTATATATGGCGTAAGGGGATTACGATCTTTTCAGTCCAAACAGTGCAGTACTGCGCGGCCTTTGGGTTGTGTAAAAAATAAACAGTTAGTTAACGCATCGGGAATGTCTTTTTATGGTTTTCCACAGGATTGTATCCGAAAAGAAAGTGAAAGACGCGGATTTTATCGCAAAAGAAAAGATTGGGACACCCAAACCCGCATAGTACTTTGGGGTCAAGCCCATTTACCAGCCCGGAGCCGAACGTACCCGGAGACAAAAACAGTACTCGGGTTTTGCGAATGCGAGGTGTACAATGTTAACAATTTGGCAACCAAAAGATACACCTCGGCATGATGTATTTATCTAAGTTAAAACAAAAATGTAGAATTTTTATGTATTTAAAAAAAGAAAAAAAAAAAAAGATTTTATTAGGGCTGTAGGTCCCCTACATAACAAAATCTGTATTCACCGTCCGAAGAAGGAAACGTCAACAAGTTAATTAAAATATGGCATATACAAACAATGGGATTTGGCATGAGGGATACAATCTCAGTACGAGTGTATTTGAAATCTGTTTTTTAAAAAAATCGTTGTAGAGAAAACAATAATAATTTTAAATAATGGTTTTAATCTTCGGGCGGAATACGTCACAAAAACGTTCCTCTGTCGCCCGAAGCCCCAAAGCAACACGATGTCCATACAAAATAAACCCATTACTGTCGGTGTCGAAATAATAACTATTATGTTTCATCCACAGGGCTGACTTGAGCAATCGGAGTGCTGTTTTAGTTAATTGGTCTTTCTTTCCGTGGCTGCCACATGTGATTCCTGATTGGCAGGTTTTATATTGCAGGGTATCGACCAGGTAAGTGATTACCACGGTCTAGACATGCGTACAAAATACGTGCCAGTTTTTTAAAGATCACAGGGTATTGTGGCGTAACCTGTCGCGGACTATAGTACAATGGTTAATGAACATTATCAGCCGCCCTGCTTCATTACTGTAAATAATGCTGTAAAAACCCTTGATTAAGTAGACTTTCCCATCTAAAATTACAAAAACTGACCAATTACGTAGTACCAAAGAAAAGAAAAATTATCACTTGGTTATCGTGAGTGGTCTCGTTTTTACTCCTAACGCACCCTACCAATAGGGCCTAATAATTGCTACTTTTTTATGAGAGAAAAAATACTATAACCCCATTTCGTTCTATTGATGCAAATAGAAATATATTTAGTTTAAAGTTGATATACTCTCAAGTCATTTATGTTTTTTTTTTACAAGCCAGGTTAAATGAAAGTGAAGCGCCTTGTCGTAAAATTAGAGCGTTTGTTTACACTGTGCATCAGATTTTCATTATGTGTACAGCCCCGAAAATAAAAAATGCGATATTTTCAACAACAAAAAATGTTTGTCCTACATTTATATTTTTTTACATATTTAAATACATCATATCGAGGTGTAATCTTTATGCTAAATATGAACAGTATAAACACTCGGCATTAGCATCCGAGTTTTGGTTTTTGTCTCCGGGTTACTTTCGGGCTCCGGGGCTGTAAAATTGGTCGACCGGTTCTGGTCGTGGCACAGCATCAGTTTCTCCACCCTCCGACTCGCTATCCGTTTTTTTCTTCGTATCACTGTTGTAAGTAAATGTGTGTCTTTCTTCATTTACTAACAGCTCATATTGATACGGCAAAACGTTTTGCGAACGAACACTCATTGTTTTGGTAAGCTGTGCAAGGTCTTAGATTCTTTATGAGCAGGGTACCGACTAATGCTTTTAAGTGTAAGGCTTCAGATCAAGCGACGCGTCTCTGACGTCACGGACCTCGTGATTGCCCTGCTCATTAAAGATCGGCAATTTCCGCTAAGAGCTCGTATCTGGGGTTCTTTTATGGAGATATTTTAAGTAATTAATTTGTTATAAAATTTTTTTTTAGGTGATTCAATTTATAATTACTTGTACATGGTTGGTGCCAAATATGGTTTACGTGACATGTTTCCTTTAAGAGTTGTCAGCGTTCACGACCCAGCGTGATGCAACCGACTGCTGGCGGCTTACAACGCGTATTTAATTATCCTGCAAATGATTTGCCTTACAGAACGCGTTAAGGGAATGCTCGCGCAAGGCTTTTGGACAGGTATGCATATTTAGCGATATATAATGCACATTATTGCTTAATATCAACAAGTATAATCTTATAGTTAATTAATAAAACGGTTAAATGTGACGGCTATTATATATAACGGGCGCAGCCATTTTGCACCATCCCAGTGAATACGCCATCTGGCGAGGCGGTGGTTACGTAATATGTAACGTGTCACGTCAGGAATTAGTCTTAGAACTGAAGAAACTAAACGTACATGTACCTGATTTTTGCGAGTGCATCGCAATGTTCTGTAATAACATCCATCCCTGTAAGCCATCTGTCCAACACATAAAGCTCATGTTTGAGTTTACTATACCTTTAAGGCTCATAGAAACTGAATACGGCGCGTTAGTGCGGTCCGACCTGTGCGTCTGATGCGTCTGCGGCTTGCGTTATAGGAATATGAAAACATATACGGTTATTTCTTCGCGGCTGACCGCATGCGTTTTGTAGACGCACGCATCCAGTCTAGACGCGTTCATTCAAATTAATGTATTTCGATTTGTTTTTCAAGTTGAACCGCACGCACGCTCCGCATTCTGTTTATAAGAGCCTCTGTACACAGGCTCGGTAGCACCATATATTCTATATTTAATTACGCAACATATTATTTAATTTTATTTATGTATATTTTATTTATACTCATTTTTGTTCTTATATCCAATTACGGTTCAAACATGCCGTCCTGGGCACATACCTCAGCTATCTGGGCTCTGTCCAGAACAGTGAGTTAGTCGTTAGTGGTTTTCTGAGAGATAAGTCGGTGTAGTGGCCTTATATCTACCTAATGATTCGTTAAACTCTCTCTCTCTCTCTCTCTCTCTCTCTCTCTCTCTCTCTCTCTCTCTCTCTCTCTCTCTCTCTCTCTCTCTCTCTCTGGATGGGATCCGGTATCGGAAGGCGAACCCAGTACCTACCAGCCTCAAGTCCGATGGCCTAACCACTACACCACCTAACTAATTACGCGGTAAGTGATTTTCCTTACATAACGTGTTAGACACAGGCTCCGTAGCGCCACACCTTCTGTACTTAATTAAACAGCAAACTACTTATTTATATTTCATTCATTCGTTTATACTCATTTCCGTGCTTATATATATCCAACTACGGTTCAACCACACTGTCATGGACTGCGTTCACCCAAACCGAGCGGACAAAACATCCACTAGACTGGTACATGCGCTTTACGGTAAACCAAATGGCTACGTCGGGAATCAATCAAATAGTTCTCGAACGTTAGCGAAACGTTTGCTGGCTAAACTTGGGGCTGGTCACACACCCCAGCTATCGGACAGCAGGTTAGTGGATAGCAAGAGAGAAATCAGTGCAGTGGCCTTGTACCTACCCACTGAACTCTCCAGTGGGCAGTTAAACCTCATTCTGTGTCGTAGTCTGTAGCGGTGTGCGAACGCAGTATCCACCAGACTGGAGGCTTATCCTGTACATCAACACGGCCGGTTTGTTTCAACACTTCCATGCTGATATCAATTTAAGTTCCAGGTATGCTGTTCTGGACATTGACACAGCTCGTGTACATGGGATGTCTGTTCCGGATACAGGTTAATGGTCAATGTAAATTAATTCATTGATTAATTGCTGACGACATTGAGCAGTAAATATACTTTGGCTATTGGACTTATACTCTATGGCCTAAACATTGCATCATCTGATTCATCCAGTATATTTTTTAATATGAACAACAAAACCCATTAATATCTTTAAAACCGTTATCCGAGATTGTGATTGTATCTCTGCACTATGCGTTTGACAAAATAGTGGTTGATTCTATTAATCTCCATCTAGTGCCTCGTCTGTAAGGTAGCCTCTCCCGAGGAGATCTTTTACTGAAGAATTCATCCAAGAGTGGTGATATCAGGGGTTCTCGAAAGGTGAGTATATCCTGTCTCACCGGTGGCACCCTTCATTAGTACTGTCACCATAGCAGCTGTGAAGTCCATCACTCAATCTAAAACGATGCAAAATAAATATGCAAGAGTTTAATCAAAAGAGATGGAAAAGTATGTACAAGCTCAAAATATAGAAATAGCATCAGCCATCATTTTGGTCAGTGACGCATTGTATAGATATCGCCACAAAATGTCTACCATACAATTTTTGAAACCGTATCTCTGCAAAGTTAAAACGGTGGTTCTTAGTGCTATATACTGTATTTTCCTTGGTGCCATGGTGACGATGTGTGGTTTCACAAAACATCTGTACAGTGAAATACATATAGGAGGGATCAAGTTTTGAGTGGCTGTCTTTCTCAGATGACGTGATGAGGGATTGTTGTACTGTACACGATTTTGTCAAAACTTTGCCCAAAATTTGAGATAAAGCGGATTGAGTTGAAACTTGCCTTTTGAGGAAAATGATATAGTGGAACCATTTCCCGATCTCCTGATTTCCTGGGATAATGAGCTAACAGAGATCGCGATAACGAGGTCCGACTGTACAGATTTTAAAAATTTATAATGTCCATATATTGTGGGGGTAGACTTTCTTTCTTTATTTTGAACACTGTTTTTAGGATTTTGTTTAAGGACAGGACTAGTATTGATATTGTTATTAGCTTTTTTGTGTATACATTTCACATTTATATATTTATTTATAAACATTGGATCTATTATGTAAAGTTATTGTATTAACTGTACGATTATGAATTTAAAAAAAAGGTTAAATAAAAGAAAGAAAACTTTCTTTGGACCTTTTAACTGAGGGGCGGGACATAGCCCATTGGTAAAGCGTTCGCCTGATGCGCGGTCGGTCTAGTATCGATACCCGTCGGTAGGCCCATTTGGCTATTTCTTGTCCCAGCCAGTATATCAAAGGATGTTGTATGTGATATTCTGTCTATAAGATTGTGCCTATATAATATCCCCTTGCTACTAAAGGAAACAAAAAATATAGTGGGTTTCCTCTCTGAGACTATAAGTAAAAATTACCAAATGTATGACAACCAATAGCCGATAATTAAAAAATCAATGTGCTCTGGCGGTGTCGTTAAGCAAAAGAAACTTTAAATTTTACTGTGCAGAGATATAACTTTGAATATGTTAGTATATCTTTTTTCGCTCAAATTTGTTCGGCATAGGTGCATATCATCACGACTTTATGAAAAGAGCCTTTCTGTTGTGCAAAGATACAACCAAGACTACGCCAATGTAATAGCTAATTTATCGGCCTCGGTGGTATCGTGGTTAAGCCATCGAACATAAGGTTGGTAGGTACAGGGTTCACTGCCCGGTACCAGTTCCCACCCAGAGCGAGTTTTAACGACTCAGTGGATAGGTGTAAGGCCACTACACCCTGTTCTCTCTCACTAACAACTCACTAACTAGCCCACCGTCCTGGACAAGTTCAGACCGGCCTTGGTGGCGTCGTGGTTAGCCATCGGTATACAGGCTGGTAGGTACTGGGTTCGGATCCCAGTCGAGGCATGGGATTTGTAATCCAGATACCAACTTCAAACCCTCAGTGAGTGCTCCGCAAGGCTCAGTGGGTAAGTGTAAACCACTTGCACCGACCAGTGATCCATAACTGGTTCAACAAAGGCCATGGTGTGTGCTATCCTGCCTGTGGGAAGCGCAAATTAAAGATCCCTTGCTGCCTGTCGTAAAAAAGAGTAGCCTATGTGGCGACAGCGGGTTTCCTCTCAAAATATGTGTGGTCCTTAACCATATGTCTGACGCCATATAACCGTAAATAAAATGTGTTGAGTGCGTCGTTAAATAAAACATTTCTTTCTTTCTTTCTTTGAACAAGTTCAAGTTCTTTATTGCGTTAAGTTTTGCAACTTATCAGCATTATAACAATGAAATACAATATTATTTACAATAGTGCGGAACAATGGTGGAGAATGACTTACATACATGCATACACATATACCGATAAAAACCATCCATCTATATCTATATATAAACAATCATCAATATGGGTCACACAAATATAGATATATAGACAGAACAGATAGCTGAGGTGTCTGCCAAGGACAGCGTGCTTGAACCTTAATTGGATGTAAGCACGAAAATAAGTTAAAATGAAATGAAATGAAAGACTAATTGTTTTGTCATTCCGATTTGTTCGACTTGTTGACACTGTTGAATTTTTTGTTTGATATTTATATCAGTTGGTTGGGTGCTCACCTGAGGAGCTTGTGTCGCAGCATCTAACCACCCCGGTGAATCCATCCATCTGACTGGGTTTTTTCTCGTTCAAACCAGTTCACCACAACTGGTCAAAGGCCGTGGTATATGCATATAAATGATTCCTTGTGCAAATAGAAAAATGTAGCGGCTTGACCTCTGATGACTATGTGTTAAAATTACCAAATGTTTAACATCCATTAACCTATGATTAATTAATCAGTGAGCTATAGTAGTGCCGTTAAGCAAAATAAACTTTAACTTTTGTTTGCTATGAGTACTTTAAAACTGGATATTTGACTTTGCCATACCGCGACCAAAACAATTAGGGTGGGTGACAGCTAGCTAAATTCATCTCCTATATTTAACACATGGCCAATTATAACAAACGCAATTTCAGCTACTTAATTTTTACCTGTATCATTCTTTATATTTAAAGCATAGGTGGGGATATTGATGATTCCAGGGGCTGGCATGCATAAATCTCAGCTGAAGATTCACAAATAACTGTGGTAATCGGTCATGCTTGCTGCTACCGGAACGCGCCGGAACTGAAAAGCGGTTAGGGGACGTAACTCTACCTAATTTTACTCACTAATTTCTAATAGAGGCTATAGCTTTTTGATTCTTCTATCCAGCCATTATTTGGGGTTCGGTATCTTCTGTTTGCTGTACAGAAATAACTTTCCGTTTTTTGTTTATAAAAATTTTATTTTATTTTATTCTTACACAAAATTAAAGAAAGAAAGAAAGTAAGATTGTTTTGTTAACGACACCGCTAGAGCACATTGATTTATTAATCATAGGCTATTGGATGTCAATCATTTGGTAATTTAGACATATAATCATGGAGAGACCGGGCATCAAGCGAGCGCTTTACCACTGGGCTACATCCGGCCCCCAGAATTAAAGAGACGCACTGTTAGCTATTTTTAGACTACACCGCCAACTCAGATTTGTTTTTCTAACTGTTAAAGGGTTAATTTGATTATTGCCTTCCAGCCTTATTAAAATACCACTTCTAAAGGGTGTATGGCTTGAAGCTAAATTACAAATATATATTTTAGTAATCACTGCGTGCTATTAGGAAGTTTTTCTTTTCTCACCCTTGTATTGTAATTACGTTATCATGCCGTGCGGTAATGACGGCCACCTGGGGGCAGTGGTTACTGCTAATGAATAGCAAAGACAGCTTGCAGTGTTTGTGTACTGTAAATTCTTGCAGATAAATGTCTTATTTTGTGCACGAAGACACGTTTATCTTTTATTAGGCCAAACATGTATTACTGACACCCAATAGCCGATGTATTGTTCGTGCTGGGGTGTTGTTAAACATCTATTCTATTCTATTCTGTTCTGCTCTTTTGTCAGCGCGCTCGTCAACAATTTTTAAAAAAAAAAATTTTTTTTTACCACGGTGGCAATAAAATTAAAATTAAAAGTTGAAAGTCCACATGAAGTCATCAGGGTGCAAAGTCGAAATCATTATTTCATTTCATTTCAACTTATTTTCGTGTTTATATCCACTTAAGGTTTAAGCACACTGTCCTGGGCACACACACACCTAAGCTATCTGGACTGTTTGTTCAGGACAGTGGGTTAGTTGTTAGTGGTTCGTGAGAAAGAAGAGGGTGTAGTGGTCTTACACCTACCCATTGAGTTGTTAAAACTCGCTCTGGCTTGGAACCGGTACCGGGCTGCAAAGCCAGTACCTACCAGCGTTATGTTCGATGGCCTAACCACGACACCACCGAGGCAGGTCGAAATCATTACAGATGCCTTGCTTGTACAGGCATCGAAATAAGCATTGTGTCTGGTAACCCATTTACAGGTTACCACAACATATAGCCTGGTAGCCTATAGGTTACCACAACTATATGAAAGTTAGAATTTAATTCCTGTTACTACTACGTTTAACGCGGACGTTCTGAAATTGTATCGGTGCACGCGAACATCGGTACGAGAAAGGAAATCCGGAAGTAAATGAAAACGCGGATTGCCGGAATTGCTTTGCAATTGCACAAGTGCGCACGAAAATCGGTGCAATTTTGTACGAGAAAACGAAATGCGGAAGTAAATTCATCTAGTGGACGCTGCTTAAATGCCGAATGACTATAATTGCTTGCAAATGCACAAGTACGCGAGAACATCGATGCAATTCCTTACGAGAAAATTAAACGCCGAAGTCTGGAATTAATTGCCTGGTTTACGTTCGGAAACGAAACTACAGTTCGTTGAACATTTTGTCGAGAACGAAAGACCGTTCTCGACTTTTCTTACATGTGGTAACCTCTCGGTAACCTGAACGACCGTTCTCGACTTATTTCGATGCCTGTTGTGTGGTTACGAAAGCATATGAAGGGACACTATAGCCAGGAGTGTCAAAGTGGAGGAGGCGATCATAAAAAAGATACCTACCTTTTCTGTCTGATCTATACTTTAAAAAATAATAATAATGGTAAACAAAAAGAGGAAACAAACAAACACATATGTGTGTGTATATAGCCGGTCACTGGTTTGACCAAGTTCCAAAACTGATGCGGCGACGCGGTGTTTGTTTTTTTTCCTCTTTTTTACCTTTATTATTATTTTTTAAAGTATATATATATATATATATATATATATATATATTGGGGAGCCTACAGTGACTCGTTCATTGTCCTTTTTGACTGAACGCGATAAAGTGAAATTTTCGAACGAACAGACGGATGACTGGATGGATGGACGGATGTGTGCGTTGGGTGGAGAAATGGACGGGCGAATAGATGGACATTCAAAAAATGAATGGTCTTTGAATATGCACTCGTGCTTTTTAAAATGAAATGAATGGGTGGATTGATTTTTTAAATATATATAAAACCAAATGAATGATACAGTGTTGTTTCAATACACCTAGTGTGTGGCTGTTGTATTAAGAGTGATCATTTCATTAGAAAGAAAAGTAGCAAAAGAGCTTCAAATGATATCATGTATTTCTCATACCATAAAAATAAATTTTAGTACATATTAAACCAAATGAATGGTATAGTGCTGCCTGAGTTAATATGCCTAGTGTTTGTGTCTTTTGTAGTCAGAATGATAATTTCATTAGAAAAAAACAACAACAGTAAAAGAGCTTTGATATCATGTATTTCTCATAAAATAAAAATAAACATTTTAACACTTATTAAACCAAATGAATGGTATAGTGCTGCCTGAATTAATATGCCTAGTGTGTGTGTAGTCAGAGTGATAATTTCATTAGAAAAAAAGCAGTAAAAGATCTTTGATATCATGTATTCCTCATAGAACAAAAAATACATTCTGTTGTGCTAAGTCAGCCAAGGGTATTCGACGTTAATAATTTGAGATACTGGTAAAGCCTTGTAAAAATATAAATAAATAAATAAATGAAAAAAATCACAACCGGTGGTTTTAAATGGATCATAAATAACCTGGTTTTTAATGTTACGGTGCATTCCAAATAGCAAACACGACAGCGCAATTATTGCATCAAAGACAACACAATTAAATATTTCATAGATATTAACTTAACAGGATTTCATTATTTGAAAAATAAAAAGTATTTTTAAATGTTCTGTTTTATTATCTGCATTGTTTCTGTACGTATGTTTCTGTCACTTGCAGTCAGAGTGATAATTTCATTAGAAAAAACAACAACAGTAAAATAGCATTGATGTCATGTATTTCTCATAAAATAAAGACACATTGTAATACATATTAAACCAAATGAATGGTATAGTGCTGTCTGAATTAATATGCTTAATGCGTGTGTGTCTCTTGTATTCAGAGTGATAATTTCATTACAAAAAAGCAGTAAAAGTCCGTCTGTCTGTCTGCCTCTCTCTCTCTCTCTCTCTCTCTCTCTCTCTCTCTCTCTCTCTCTCTCTCTCTCTCTCTCTCTGTGTGTGTGTGTGTGTGTCTCACTTTCTTTCTCTCGCTCTCTCTCGCTTTATCTGTTTCTCTGTCTGTCTGTCGGTCTCCCTCTCTCTCTCTCTCTCTCTCTCTCTCTCTCTCTCTCTCTCTCTCTCTCTCTCTCTCTCTCTCTCTCTCTCTCTCTCTCTCTCTCTCTCTCTCTGTGTGTGTGTGTGTGTGTGTGTGTCCCTTTACTCTGTGTGTGTGTCCCTTTCTACTCTCTCTCTCTCTCTCTCTCTCTCTCTCTCTCTCTCTCTCTCTCTCTCTCTCTCTCTCTCTCTCTCTCTCTTCATCAATCTATATCGCTTTTTCACTCACTATCTCTTAAATCAGTCAAACTCACATACTGATAAACAGACATGCCTACTAAGGAAAACAGTTAGTGAAAAATACTAGTGCAGAAGAAACCCTTTGTCGCTTCAAATTTATTTAAAGAGACACACTGTTAGCTATTGTTAGACTACAACGCCAACTCGAGAGTTTTTTTCTAACTGTTAAAGGGTTAATTTGATTATAACTTTCCAGTCTTATTAAAATGCCGCTTCTATAGGGTTTCTAGCTTGAAGCTAAATTACAAATGTATATTGCAGTAATCACTACGTGCTATTAGGAAGTTTTTCGTTTTCTCACCCTTGCATTGTAATTACGTTATTATGTTATCATATAGATTTGACCACAAGGGATCCCAATGAACAGAACAAAATTGTTGAAACGGGAGGGCCTACCAGACCTAACACTGTGGAATCTGTAACACCCCGACCTTGTGTCAGCTGCTTTTTGTTACTATCCCCCCCCCCCCCCTCCCAGTTGTGTTAGGTTAGGTATTGTGTGTAAATATATAATTTATAAAATAAAAATCAAATAAATAATGTATTGGCAAAATTGATTCAATATACTGCATGCGCATGGAATGGTTACATGTATTTTTTACGTATAAGTTTAAAGAAAAGTTAGACAAAGCTGGTACACATTTTACATTCCAAAACATGCATAACCTTGATTCAATGAAACAAGCTATAATTGCTTTCACGTAGCCTCGTATCCTAATCTTTTGTTATGCAAATAGCTTTAGTTATTTATAGAAGAACGAAACTGTATTCAAAACATACAGAGATTATTGTAAAATGGAAATAAGTCAACTTCGTGCATTTTAGATGATGAATTGTATATAAAACCTGTCGGGGTTTGGGTTTGTTTTCATGCAAATGTAAAGGAAACAAGGATTGAATAGGAATTAAACGTAACATTTACAAAAATACTTAAGGTCTAAACAATTGAACAGGACCATAGTACAGAAGAACCCCTTTGTCGCTTCATATTTACTCTTTTATTGATAGCAAGAAAGTTCCCATATGCAATTTTCTATAAACAGGGCAGAAATACCTTTATCTATAACTCACCAGACACTGTTTGGAAAGAGAAAAATACTCTTCTGATGGGGTGGGTTAAGTTACTCATAACATCTCCAAGGGTGCAGAAAGTACTCGCCCGCTCGCTAAATGCGAGTACAAATTCTGACGGATGAGATAAAAAAAAAACACCCCAAAACAACAACATGCAACTACCAGTCCGACGTGGAACCTCTCCTTTTTTCTGACTGACTAATACTCGACGGGAACAGAGCCGGTCAAAGGTCAATACTTCCTAGAAATTTTTTGTTTTCGTCAAAAGTATGTTGCCGGTGTCTTTTTGATAGATTGCGCTGTTAAATCCTTGCAGGATGTCACTTGAATTTTGTAAATCTATGTGAAAGAAAAGTGAAACAATTTATATCAGAATTTGTTTGGGGTTTTTTTATTATTATTAATTTTTAAAGGGACATTCCTGAGTTCGCTGCATTGTAAGATATTTCTGACTAATAAAATATTTCTACTATTAAACTTACATACTAAATATATTTTCTTGTTTAGAATATCAGTGGCTGTATATTCAATGTGTTTCTGGTCGTCTTAATATTTGTAAGATGCCCAAACTGGATTTTGTCTTCAAATAATTTCGTACGTACGAAAAAACATATTTTAGGAAATAAAATGCAATTTAACCCAGTACAAATATTAGAACGATCAGAAACAAGTTTAATATACAGCCACTAATATTTTATGACGAAAAATACAGTTGATATGTAATTACAATCGTTAAAAAGTCTCTGTTAGTCCATAACATCTTTAAAAATGCAGAAAACTCAGGAATGTCCCTTTAATGGATTTGTCAATCAAGGTATGGGGCTTGATTTCATTTGCCATGTGATGTTGATACTTACCGTGGTAACGTAATAATATAGTGGAGACAGTGTATATTATAATAGTATTAAACAGCAATATATTGTTCAATAGGCTGGCGTACTAGTAAACATTCTGCCAAGATAGTAAAGTTTAGTTGGTTTTGGTCCTGGTCCGACGGGCTTGTGAACTATTTTCTATTTCTGTGCCAGTGCATCTCAATTAAACGTCCTACAACTAAAGTAAACAAAACAATTCCTAATTTCATCTTCAATGCGTGACTCTCGCTACCTGCTCATACAATTGCTTCCAAAAGCTTTCCATTTGTAATCCACTTTTAAGTTGACATTCTTGATTATCCATAAACAGATACAAAGGGCAAATTGCGCGCGCCGTCAAAGTGGTGCATTGTAGGTGGTCTTGTGAGGATATTAAGACTGCGGCGAGTGTGCTCTAAGTTGAATTATCGCCCGGCAGGTCATAATCGATGGTCTTCAATCGTCCAGGAAGCCTTGATGGGCTGGACAAAGTCGGCTTCAAACTACATGGCATGCTTCTCTGTCGACGGAAGACCTCGCTTTGTCTCTGATTCTCTCTCGAAAGAACGCTTGATTACTTGATTGTTGCTGCAGTCACACACACATATCTTCATGTAGTCTTATTTGCGTTAAAAGGGAACCGATGAATTAGCGTGTAACTCTATACAAACAACCAGGGTCCGCGGACTTTCAAATCGCTTTGCCAGTTAAACTTAAAGGCGCAGACCCTAGTTTTAACTCGTAAAAACTGACACTAGGTTTAGTTAATCAACACCTGTAACAAATTTGGATAAAGTTACAACCGAGTGACAGAAGAGTCTGTTTATAGATTGTTGTTGAATGACTACAACAATAATATTTACAAACGTTTCCCTGTAATTATGCTAAGAACATACGAAATTCAAAATTGTCTCAAGAGAGCATGCCTTTGCGCCTTTAAAGTTTCCTTCCCCGGGCTATCGGACTTTCAAATCGCTTTGCCAGTTAAAGGCGCAGACCCCAGTTTTAACTCGTAAAAACTGACACTAGGTTTAGTTAATCAACACCTGTAACAAATTTGGATAAAGTTACAACCGAGTGACAGAAGAGTCTGTTTACAGACTGTTGTTGAATGACTACAATAATAATATTTACAAACATAAATGGATAGACTTTGTAAAATCAATATTGGATAAAATTGGCTGTGAATATATACTCTTCAAAAAAAGAAACGCAAAAGGGTACAAATGGGTTATAACTCCGATTTTATGTTTCCTACCGGTTCATGCTTTGTGAATATAAGGTTATTGCATGTCCCAAACACATTCCCGCGGTTACATTCGATAAAACGCAGCTACTGTACAATAAAGTTCCAAAATGTGAATATTCGTAAAAACGCAGCCACGTGCAAACCATGTCACCACTGCACGTGCGTTGTCTGCACGTGCAACATGAACACCGACAGTATAAAAGTGCAGGGTGTTCGCTTGCCTGGCCTCTGTATCTGGCCGACAGTTGACAATCCAGGACATGCCACGTCTCAGTGAACCGCAGAGAAACAATGCCATCGGTCGACTAGACGCAGGCGAATCCAGAACGGCCGTTGCCAGGGCATTCCATGTGTCCCCAAGCACCATCTCCAGACTGTGGGACCGTTACCAGCAACATGGATCAACACGTGACCTCCCTAGATCCGGTCGACCACGGGTCACTACCCCCGGGCAGGACCGCTACATCCGGGTACGCCACCTTCGGGAACGATTGACTACTGCCACCTCCACAGCCGCAGCAATACCAGGTTTGCGCAGGATATCCGACCAGACCGTACGGAACCGCCTACGTGAGGTAGGAATTCGTGCCAGACGTCCAGTCGAGTGTCATCTTAACACCACAACACCGTCGACTCCGACTGCAGTGGTGCCAGATTCATCGACAATGGCCTCAACTGCGATGGAGACAGGTGTGGTTCAGTGACGAGTCCCCCGATTTCTGCTCCGACGTCATGATGGAAGATGTCGCGTGTATAGGCGTCGTGGTGAACGTTATGCGGCAAACTGCGTGCAGGAAGTGGACAGATTCGGCGGGGGTAGTGTCATGGTGTGGGCAGCCATCTCACACACTGGCAGAACTGACCTGGTCCACGTGCAGGGCAACCTGAATGCACAGGGCTACATTGACCAGATCCTCCGGCCACACATCGTTCCAGTTATGGCCAACGCCAACGCAGTGTTCCAACATGACAACGCCAGGCCTCACACAGCACGTCTCACAACGGCTTTCCTACAGAACAACAACATTAATGTCCTTCCTTGGCCATCGATATCACCGGATTTGAACCCAATTGAGCATCTATGGGACGAGTTGGACCGACGCCTCCGACAGCGACAACCACAGCCCCAGACCCTGCCCGAGCTGGCAGCAGCCTTGCAGGCCGAGTGGGCCACCATCCCCCGGGACGTCATCCGTACTCTGGTTGCTTCAATGGGCAGGCGGTGCCAGGCAGTTGTCAACACACGCGGAGGCCACACCCGGTATTGACTCCAGATGACCTTGACCTTGGTGGTGTGTCCTATCACTTACTCACAATGGACTAGAGTGAATTGTGAACAATCCTGCAACATTTGGTAATTATCGGACTCACCATTCAATAATTAAATCAATTCTCCAAATGTTACGACAATGTGGTTTTGCGTTTCTTTTTTTGAAGAGTATATATGGATGTTACAATGTAATAGAACTGCAAGTGTTACACTTTTTAAAGAATTTATTTCTTTAAGACTTACAGATCAATTCCTACAAACATGGTACAGTCATATCGATACTTCCGGAAAAGCTTAAAATTACAAATTGTTAAACGTTTGTGTTACATTTGAGACATATTTGACATCCCTTGAGAAAAAACATTGGTGTCCATTATTACGTTTTAGACGCTCAAACCATAATCTCCCCATTGAAACAGGTAGATGGACACGAATAGAATATGTCCCCTCTGCAACAGTAACAACATCGGAGACGAGTTCCACTATATGCTGAAATGCCCATTTTTTAAAAAGAATCCAGAACTATTTACTTACCACAATACTGTCAATCAAAACCTAAAACCTATAAATTTTATAATATCTTCAACAGCAAGAAAACCGGTGTCCTTCGTAAAATGTTAATTTTCTGTAAATTTATTTGTTTATTTATTTATGTGAAATACTTTTACGTTTGCCATCTTGTCAAAATATATGTATAATTGTATTATGTACGTCATATGCCGTGGTTTACGGCCTGAGAGTAAATAAGGTTCTGTTCTGTTCTGACGTTAAAACCGGATTATATCCTTAAAATAGACTAGAACTCGAATCAATAACGGCTACTTCTCAGACGCACGTAAGTTATTAAAAATATGAAAAATGCATTGTGTGGTATTAGAAACAACACGATAACCAGAAACACTTTCGTTCTACGGAAATGGATAATCTATACAATACAATATCAATAATGTTTAATTTCAGTGATCATAAACGGCTCTAATATGTAAAGTATGCTGTAGTGTTTAAAAACTACGGGCTGTCCCTTTAACCTTCATGCTACTAACATTCAGTTATCAATTTTATGACGCTAATAGTCAATGAAATGTTGTCAATAATACCACGTTTTCCTTTGTTTCTTTCTTTCATTATATCGTGTGGGTTTTTTTGGATGGGTGGTAAGTTAGAATGACCTGATGCTGTGGATACCACAATTGCTATGTAAAGGGGCCCTCACATATCAGCCGGCGTCCGCGTGACTTTTCTAATCGCAGGAAATCACCGGTCGATTTCCGGCAGACGACATGTCTATGGGATTGCCTCGACCTAAAATCGCGCTTGGAAAATCGCAGATTTGGGAGTCAGGTTTTCACGCCCGCGGGTTTCGGGCGACCCCTAAAAATCGCAGCGGAGCCCGTAGAAATCGGGCAGCGTCCGACAGAACGCCTTGCGAAAATGCCCTTTTTGGCTTGTTTTAGGAATCGCGCTGGCGCCGCAACCGATATGTGAGGGCCGCTTAACTGGTATATCAGACGGTCTGTTGCGATCTATCCTGGCAATACCAATCTATATATATATATATTTTTTTTTTTAATACGCAAGGTCGTTTTACCAGTTTCTGATCGTTCTGTTCGTGCCCCCTCTTTTACTCTGCACTGCCGATCTATACCAATATATACTATAGTACGCTAGGCCGTTTAAACAGTTTCCGATCATTCTGATCGCTTCTCTTTTAATCTGCACTGCCGATCTATCCTGGCAATACCAATATATAATATAGTACCAGGCATCGAAATAAGCATTGTGTCTGGTAACCCATTTACAGGTTACCACAACATATAGCCTGGTAACCACAACTATATGAAAGTTAGAATTTAATTCCGGTTACTACTACTTTTAACGCGGACGTTCTGAAATTGTATCGGTGCACGCAAACATCGATACGAGAAACGAAATCCGGAACTAAATGAAAACGCGGATTGCCGGAATTGCTTTGCAATTGCACAAGTGCGCACGAAAATCGGTGCAATTTTGTACGAGAAAACGAAATGCGGAAGTAAATTCATCTAGTGGACGCTGCTTAAATGCCGAATGACTATAATTGCTTGCAATTGCACAAGTACGCGAGAACATCGATGCAATTCCTTACGAGAAAATGAAACGCCGAAGTCTGGAATGAATTGCCTGGTTTACGTTCGGAAACGAAACTACAGTTCGTTGAACTTTTTGTCGAGAACGAAAGACCGTTCTCGACTTTTCTTACATGTGGTAACCTCTCGGTAACCTGAACGACCGTTCTCGACTTATTTCGATGCCTGTAGTACGCCAGGCCGTTTAAACAGTTTCCGATCGTTCTGATCGCTTCTCTTTTAATCTGCACTGCCGATCTATCCTGGCAATACCAATATATAATATAAAATAGTACGCTAGGCCGTTTTAACAGTTTCCGATCGTTCTGATCGCTTCTCTTTTAATCTGCACTGCCGGTCTATCCTGGCAATACCAATATATAATATAGTACGCTAGGCCGTTTTAACAGTTTCCGATCGTTCTGATCGCTTCTCTTTTAATCTGCACTGCCGATCTATCCTGGCAATACCAATATATAATATAGTACGCTATGTCGTTTTAACAGTTTCCGGTCGTTCTGATCGCCTCTCTTTTAATCTGCACTGCCGGTCTATCCTGGCAATACCAATATATAATATAGTACGCTATGTCGTTTAAACAGTTTCCGATCGTTCTGATCGCTTCTCTTTTAATCTGCACTGCCGATCTATCCTGGCAATACCAATATATAAAATAGTACGCTAGGTCGTTTAAACAGGTTCTGATCGTTCCCCCTGTTTTAATCTGCACTGCCGATATATCATGGCAATACCATTATAATATAGTACGCAAGGTCTTTTTAACCGGTTCTGATCGCTTCCTCTATTTTAATCTGCACTGCAGACATCCGTCACAAGGATCGTTTTGTGCTCACGTCTAATCGACTACCGTTCACACATCGTGCTAAATATTTTGTACACAGATGAGTTCCATAAAGTTAATTCCGATGGAACCATCCATCTTTGTTACTTAACGTAGAAGTAGACATGTATATAGCCTCAGTTATTGAGGGCTGGCTATCTACACAGCTTTCCATTTGTTTTAGGAAAGCCCAATGTAAGGCCACCACTCTAAACTTTCCTGTATTAAACATTAGTTAAAATATGTTATAAAGCAGATAAGTCAGAACAAATGCGTTCCCAAAATAGTCTAATATATGCACGGACATAAACTGTTATCTCCGTCATTGCATTTAGAGATTAGAGATGATAAATCCGACAAAAGACGAATATTATAAATTACGAGAAAAATCACTAAATTGCGTAGCACAGTGTTATCCTTTGTGGCTTTAGGAAAGACTTGGTGTAATCCGGTACCACGAAGTTCCAATTTAGCTGCACTCTAAGGACTTACTCCGTCCATTATCGACACATTAATGTTTTAGTAGCACATATCCAGTATTGTTGGGTATTTAAAATTGATAAGAGATGAGACAACTCGCTAAACAATGTGCTAGCGGTGATCTATCTGTCACTCGCTCCTCTCTCTCTCTCTCTCTCTCTCTCTCTCTCTCTCTCTCTCTCTCTCTCTCTCTCTCTCTCTCACCGACTCCATATAACCCTAAATAAAATGTGTTGAGTGCGTCGTTAAATAAATCATTTCCTCCCCCCCCCCCCCCTCTCTCACTGTCACAGGATATCTGTTTCTCTCTTTGTCTCACTAGCTTTGTCTGACTGCGTCTTATTTTTTACTCAACACCCCCTCTTATCTCTTTCTTTCTCTCTCTAACCTTCTCTACCCCCTCCTCTCTCTCTCTCTCTCTCTCTCTCTCTCTCTCTCTCTCTCTCGCTCTCTCTCTTTCTCTCTCTCTCTCTCTCTCTCTCTCTCTCTCTCTCTCTCTCTCTCTCTCTCTCTCTCTCTCTCACTGTCGCTTTCACTGTCACAGGATATCTGTTTCTCCCTTTGTCTCACTAGCTTTGTCTGACTGCGTCTTATTTTTTTACTCAACACCCCCTCTTATCTCTTTCTTTCTCTCTCTACCCCTCTCTACCCCCCCCCTCTCTCTCTCTCTCTCTTTCTCTCTCTCTCTCACTGTCGCTTTCACTGTCACAACATATCTGTTTCTCCCTTTGTCTCACTAGCTTTGTCTGACTGCGTCTTATTTTTTACTTAACACCCCCTCTTATCTCTTTCTTTCTCTTTCTACCCCCCCCCCCCTCTTTCTTTCTCTATCCCTCTGTCTCACACACACATACATTATTCTCTCTGTCTGTCTCTCTTTCTCTGTCTCTCTGTCTCTGTATGTCTGTCTCTGTCTCTCTCTCTCTCTCTCTCTCTCTCTCTCTCTCTCTCTCTCTCTCTCTCTCTCTCTCTCTCTCTCGCAATCTTTCTCAATCTCATTATTGTTTTATTAACATTTCTTCATTCTAAATACCCCATGCACTCTCTCCTAACACACTATAATTAGTATTGTCGCTTCACAACATTACCAATAAGACAAGTTCCCTAATCTTCTTGCTGGCGGTCTTATGCAGTATCAATATCGTTTTTACCTTTTTTCTCTCTCTCTCTCATGTTAAAAAAGTCAGAACGATCTTGAGAAGACTCAGTCTAATTAGGATCCTTAATCGTGACTGAAGCTGCATATTGCACACAATTGCAGCACGTCTGTGAAAAGATGATCAATGATGGTCGAAATCTGCGTGATGTGCATTGATAACTGCTGATGTCGGGAAGTTGCAGGTTACACCACAGAAACAGTTTTGTACAGCTTCGTGAATCAGTAAGAAGAGAATAAGATTCGCGGATCCCCCATTCATGTCCGTGATTTGATTTCATTTCGGTTTTCACTCATGACTAAACAGAGATTTGGGGTTTTAGAGACAGACAATAATATTATGACAGCGATCGTCTGAGAAGGAGTTTACGTATTATTGGAATGGCATTGCTGTCTGGAACTTTATTGCTTAAAATAGGATGGGTTTTTTTTATGTCTGTTTTGATTTGTTTTGAGTTGTTTTTTCGGTTTTGTTATTTTTTATTTATTTATTTATTATTGTTATTATTATTATTATTATTATTATTATTATTATTGTTATTGCCTTTTGTTTGATATTTGGATTTTTAAGAATTATTATGTTCAAGTAGCATATATGCCGCTAAAAGGAATTATCTTAATGTTCTGTCTGGATTATCCCGACTAACAAACACACATTTTTATTTTTGCAAAATAATATACATTTTGTAGGCATACATACATATTTATATATAAAATAATATAATGTGCACACTGCGGGGAATGGTATGTAGCATCGGGTTACAATCGATAATATTCTATAGTAAATGGGTAATGCATGCATAGCAATAATATACAATATAATAACATATGGCATGTATCAATGTTGTCTGTTCTATGCGTGGTAGCAGTGTTCAAATACTTACATAATTTAATTAGCTGTTTTGAATTGTCGCTGGACAGTAGTTGCGTTAATTTAAATGTTGATGGTTTATTATAATAAAAAGGTTTAATATATTTATATCTTATGTTACTGAAGAAAGGACACGCTAGAACAAAGTCGATATTGTAGTATCTGCCCGTTTCTATAAAGAGATTATGGGAAGATAATCTATATTTACTCAAAATATGTTTGTATTTCAAGGCAATAGGTGTCTGAAGATAAGGTTGTAAGCAATAATTATTAACAACGAATTTGTATAACAGACATTTTGGAGAATTGTTGAATACAGCATACATAGATTGGATAAATTTATCAGTCATTCTCTGTTTGAATAATGATATAAATGTATTGCGATTTTCTACATTTTGATTATACCATATGTGACCAAAACCATTAGTGAGAAGCAGGTCTCTTATTTGCACTCGTCATATAGGGTGTTATAACACTCTTTCAAAATACAGTTATCTGTATTCAACAAATGTATCCAATATTTAACCACACGGATGTTCCTACGTATGTACAAAGGGGATCTACCTAATTTAAAATATACCATCATATTAGTAGTGCTCCTTTTCACGCCTAAAATATGTTTACAGAATTGTAAATGTAGGATCTCGTGACTATTTGCTTTGTTAAAACCCCAAACTTCACAGCCATAATTTAAAATACTGCTAACATATGTATCAAACAGTGATAGTAATGTTTCTGCATATTTTAAGAAATAGTTACTAGTTTTACCAAATAGAGCAGCCATAGCTTTTCTACCTTGGTTGCATATTACCTTCTGAGCGGTATTAAATTTCCCATTATAATGAAGACAGACTCCAAGATAGTTAAAACTGTCAACAATTTCTAAATCGGTTTCGTGGTATGTCCACCTTTCTTCAGGTTTCACATTTCCACCTTTTCTCAATACTAACAGAGCCCGTTTTTACAACTGAAATTACATGTTTAATGCATTTGTCTTGTTTAGAAACCATCGCGTGCATATCCAATGTTTTTGCGTTCTTGTGTTAATATGTGTAGCAAAAAAACTCAGGGCCGTAGCTAACGGAGGGGGGGGGGGGGGGCGAATCCGAAACAAATCCGGTAAGCATTATAGAAACTTAAAGAAAATCCTCGTAACAGTTTAAGGAGATTTAGTCTGTTAACTATTCAGTTGCCCCCCCCCCCCCCCCCCCCCCAAAAAAAAAATCATAGCTACGGTCCCGAAACTTCATCTTTTTTCCTGGAAATTACTGGAAGATAAAATCCGGTTTTTGCTACCGTAAACAATACCTTGTTTATACTGTCGCTGATACTGTAATTTTAGTCGTGAAAAAGGACGTAATAGTCATAATAATACCGGCCTCGGTGGCGTCGTGGACAGGCCATCGGTCTACAGGCTGGTAGGTACTGGGTTCGGATCCCAGTCGAGGCATGGTATTTTTAATCCAGATACCGACTCCAAACCCTGAGTGAGTGCTCCGCAAGGCTCAATGGGTAGGTGTAAACCACTTGCACCGACCAGTGATCCATAAGTGGTTCAACAAAGGCCATGGTTTGTGCTATCCTGCCTGTGGGAAGCGCAAATAAAAGATCCCTTGCTGCTAATCGGAAGAGTAGCCCATGTAGTGGCGACAGCGGGTTTCCTCTCAAAATCTGTGTGGTCCTTAACCATATGTCTGACGCCATATAACCGTAAATAAAATGTGTTGAGTGCGTCGTTAAATAAAACATTTCTTTCTTTCTTTTTTAATAGTCATAATAATGTAAAAAAACAAACAAACAAACAAACAAACAAAAAACAAAACAAAAAACCCCAACAACATGGCAGCAAACTCAAGACAGTCCTTTGAGGGTACAGCAGCCATAAGATAGCTTTGAAAATGGGGGCCTAAATACTGAATATTTCCTGGGCGTCGTCCTCGCTCACCCTTTTAGCTCAGTCGGTAGACTGCTCGCTTGAAGTGTTTTGCTCGTAGGAATGAACCCACTCCATGGATTCATTCTCTGACTGGTTATTTTCATTTTCCAACAAGTGTCCCACGACTGCTATATCAAAAACCGTGGTACGTACTGTCCTATGGGGAAAATCATTTAAAATAATTCTTGCTGATTCACCGGTAGAAGTAGCTTATGTCATGGCATCGGGTTTCCTCTCTCACTTTCTTTCGATAAAGTGTGTGTGTGTATGTCTCTGTGTGTGTGTGTATGTATGAATGTGTGTATGTATGTATGTATGTATGTATGTATGCATGTATGCATGCATGTATGTATGTATGTATTTATAAACTCTATTAACGTGCTTTTATCCGATGAAAGTTCAGGCACGTCCATCACACACCCAGTCTCTGACAAGGCCAATGGCTGGGCTTGGGGAGACTGTCGAAATAACTATTTGTAATACACCAAATAACCTTAGTTTAAAATGTACTGACGAGTCGTTGAACAAATATTCCTTTCTTTTGCCTTTGATCGGAGATGAGCTATTTGAGTCAAATAAAACGAACGTTAACGAGTCTGAATTTGATTAGTCTGAGGCAAGTGTCGTCTGCGTCTGTTTCTAATTAGTACCCTAGAAGTGCGGCACTAAAACCAGAGGAAATCCTTGTGGCGGAGAATGTCGTAATTTCATTTTCAGTGACCTTCAAATAAGTGATAGTAGTGCGATATTTACAGACAGAGAGATAGACACCAAGGATTCAGATCCAGTATCAACACATTTTAATTATGGCTATACACTGACGGAAAGAAATAAGAAATGAGTGAATGTTTAGCGACAACCCAGGATACACACACACACACACACACACACGCACACACACACACACACACACGCACACACAAAATGCATTGGTTAATGGCTGTTAAACTGTGGTAAGTTTGTAAATGAAATAATATTTAATATCAGTATACAGGGCTGTAGCTAGCGGGAGGGGGGGGGGGGCAAGGAAAACAAATACAGAAACAATTATAGAAATTAAAGAAAATTCTCTTCTTAACTGTTTAAGGAGTTTTAGACTATTAACTACTCAGTTGCCCCCCCCCCCCCCCCCCCCCCCAAACAAAATATCCTAGCTACGGCCCTGGTATAAATCCAAGAGTTATGAAGAAATAAGGGAACCCTTGGCTGCAACCAAAACGTTTACCCATAGTATCTGAAATTTTACTAACTTTTGATCAAATACTGGTATTTCATCTCTGTACGTTACACAGGCCTAACTACTATAGAAGTGAATTAAACTTGGTCTACCGGCCTCGGTGGCGTCGCGGTTAGGCCATCGGTCTACAGGCTGGTAGGTACTGGGTTCGGATCCTAGTCGAGACATGGGATTTCTAATCCAGATACCGACTCAAAACCCTGAGTGAGTGCACCGCAAGGCTCAGTGGGTAGGTGTAAACCACTTGCACCGACCAGTGATCCATAACTGGTTCAACAAAGGCCATGGTTTGTGCTATCCTGCCTGTGGGAAGCGAAAATGAAAGAACCCTTGCTGCTAATCGGAAAGAGTAGCCTATGTAGTTGCGACAGCGGGTTTCTGTGTGGTCCTTAACCATATGTCTGACGCCATATAACCGTAAATAAAATGTGTTGAGTGCGTCGTTAAATAAAACATTTCTCTCTTCTTGTTTTTTAAACTTGGTCTGGAATGCTATGGGTTCCGATATTTCGATCATTCACCCAGTGTGTCGTCAGATACGACCAGGAAAAAAGAAGAAAAAAAAAAACAGTTTTAATTTAACGACACCACAAGAGCACATTGATTTATTAATCATCGGCTATTGGATGTCAAACATATGGTCATTTTGACACAGTCATAGAGAGGGATCTTTTATATACATCATCTCACAGACAGGATAGCACATACCACAACCTTTGATATACCAGTCGTGGTGCACTATCTGGAACGAGATATAGCCCAAATGGGCCCACCGACAGGGATCGATCCTAGACCGACCGCGCATCAAGCAAGCGCTTTACCACTGGGTTACATCTCGCCCATACGACCAGGAAGTCACTCATTAATAAGTTCCATCAGTATATCATTCTTACCTACCTACATTACCAACAAACATACCTCTATGTCACGCACGCACAGGCACAAAACATAAACTTTATGAAACTAAATTAACTAAATTAAGACTAAAGCTGTATGTTATCAGAGACTTTATGACAACGTGGTCAGTTTGATTCTTATAATTATATTATTAATCTTCCAATGAGCTCATATACTTAGAAATCACTTTTTCTTCTTCTTTTTTATGGCAGTCTAATTTTCGTGAAATTCGTGATTTGTGCAGCCAACGAATTTAAGAACACAACGAAAACACAATACATGTATACACATAATACGAATTTATGATACTACCTTTTCGATCCATATATTTAAGCACCCAACGAAATGTTGGGGTTTTTTTTTGGTTGTTTTTTTTATTGCAAAAACCACGAAGATTTAAGTTCACGAAAAAAAGAATTTCACAGTAGTATATAATATGTTCTTTCCATGACCTTGATTATGTCATTTGTGAATCTATTTTGGTCACAAGAGTTCTCTCACAATTGCTTCTTTACGCATGTGACCATGATACGCATTGTGTATCGCGATCACGTTTAAGGTTTATTCATTCCTGGGGATTTCGTTTTCGCATCTGAACGTCTGATATTTCTATGAAGGATCTTTGTTCGTGCTAGAGTGTAATGGCTCGTGACAAATACGTTGATGTAATGGCCATACACGTATACTTCTCACTGGAAGAGTAAAGTGGCGAAAATTCAAACTGAAATAGTAACACTACAGTCAAATAGCCACAAGAGACAAGCACATGTCGCTGTTGGAGAGAGATGAACTGGGATGTGGAGGTGGACGGCGAAAGAAGTTGAAAGATGGGAAGAGTTGGCATATCGGCAAGAAAGAGATTAAATTTCAAAGGAGACAAAGGAAATTGGGTAGTGAGATACAAAAAAGGACTTCGTTAGCAAAAAAGTATTAATTTTATTAGAATAAAAATAGCAATAATAATTTAAAAAAAACATATACAGAGATTTATCGACGGCCTATTTTGTATTCGGGATCCGACTGACGTGAAAATTCGAAGTGTTATCATGTCACTAGGAAATGAGTTGTGCGCATGACGGATGTTTGCTCAATTTACAGGTAGATCGTTTTCTAATTTTTACAAACATATTTTATATTTTGAGGTTCGAGCTCTCTCTCTCTCTCTCTCTCTCTCTCTCTCTCTCTCTCTCTCTCTCTCTCTCTCTCTCTCTCTCTCTCTCTCTCTCTCTTAATGATTCTCTCTCTCTCTCTATCGTATGTCTCTATCTCTGTATGTTATTCTCTCTATCTCTCTCTCTCTCTCTCCTCTCTCTCTCTCTCTCTCTCTCTCTCTCTCTCTCTCTGGTCTCTCTCTCTGTATGCCTATGCCTGTCTGTCTGTCTCTGTCTCTCTCTCTCTCTCTCTCTCTCGCTCTCTCGCTCTCTCTCTCGCTCTCTCTCCCAAATGTCGAAATAATCAGATGTTAGACACCAAATAGCAGTAGATTAAAACTGTGAACTGTCGTTAACTCTTTTCCCTCTAGGTTTCTTGACCATACTAATTATTTTGCTGGAAGTATTTTGTCCAAAGTGTTAAAAGGGTTTCCTGTTCTATCCTCCTCAGTGAGCTATGCATAATAGTATCTGAGTTGAGCTGGATACAGGGAGACGAACTTAATAACTTAATGTACATAATTGCTGTACACGTGTCCTGTTCAATGAGCTGTGTTAGCGTTGTTGCTGTGTATCTGATACGAGGGGGTGCTGGTGGGGGGGGGGGCTGGGGGGCCTGGGGGGGACATATAGTCCGTCCCATCCTCCTACAGAATTATTATTTTTTAAATAATTTCGGTTTGGTTTGACGTAAGAAGAAAAGTAAAAGTGTTTTGGAAATAACAGAAAACGACAATTTGTGTGTGTGTAGTTAAACACATATTCGATTCAGAAATAAATAAAATTGTAATACACATCATAGTAAGAAAGTGACGCTTGCAGCGTTATGGCCGCCATTTTGGTTTTATGGACTGGTAGTCTTAATACGACATATATCTCAGTTTGATTAATTTTACTACAGAGGGAGCAACAAGAAAATAGTCAAGAGTTATCTCATATAACAAGACTATACCAATCCATGAAACCAAAATGGCGGCCATAAAGCAGTGAGCGTCGTTTTCTACTATGGTATGTATTACTGCTTTATTTATTTCTAAATTGAATGTATTTGTTAAAATGGTAATGTTTTTGGGGTGGGTATTTTTCAGGCGCATACGCAGGGAGGTTGCGAGGGTTGTGTACGCACCCCCCATAGTCTGCCGAGGTCCGTCCGTGGATGTGTAAAAAATATATTTGACATATTTTGAGGCAAAGAAACGTTACAAATTTACTTCCCAGAATGCAGGAAAATGCATCTCCTGCATTCTAGATTTGAAACCATTTCGGAGGGGCATGCGCCCGGACCCCCTAGCAACTCCGGCCCTTTGGCAGTCGATTACGCACCCCCTCATATACATTACTGCGTACGGGCCCGTTTTTATTATTATTACTTAAACACTTTTACTTTTCTTTTAAATGGTAGTGTTACTACGTGTTTGATATCCATTTGTCGATGGTTGATAAATCAATCAATCAATAGACTCTGGTGGTGTCGTTAAACAAAACAAACTGTAACCTTTTTTGCTGTGTTTCAGATGCAGGAATGCAAGTAGTGATCATACACGTTTCTCTCCACTGAGTTGTTCATGCGCTCTGAGTATAAGAGGGCGGAGCGCAGCCCAGTAGTAGAGCGCTCGTCTGATGCGCGGTCGGTTTAGGATCGATCGCCGTCGGTGGGCCCAGTGGGTTATTTCTCGCTCCAGCTAGTACTCCACAACTGGTGTAAAAATTTGGAAAGCCGTGGTATGTACTATCCGGTCTGGTGGATGTTGCATATAAAATATCCCTTGATGCTATTCAAAAATAGTATCCCATTGTGTGGCGGCTGCGGATTTCATTTCTCATTATTAGTATGGTGCTCAACCATATGTCCGACGCCATATAACCGTAAATAAAATGTGTTGAGTGCGTCGTTAAATAAAACATTTCCTTTCCTTCCTTCTAGGTATATGAACCCTGTCTGAAAAGAAATGTTTTATTTAACGACGCATTCAACACATTTTATTTACGGTTATATGGCGTCAGACATATGGTTAAGGACCACACAGATATTGAGAGAGGAAACCCGCTGTCGCCACTTCATGGGCTACTCTTTCCAATTAGCAGCAAGGGATCTTTTATATGCACCATCCCACAGACAGGCTAGTACATACCACGGCCTTTGATATACCAGTCGTGGTGCACTGGCTGGAACGAGAAATAGACCATTGGGCCCACCGACGAGGATCAATCCCACCGACCGCACGTCGAGCGAACGCTTTACAACTGGTCCATGTCCCGCCGCTCGAACCATGTCTGAAATGACTTAACCAATGCGCATGATTCTCCAGACTAATTTTTGTTTCTTTATAGAAACAAAAATGAAGAAAGAAAAAAAAACCACGGAGAACCTGCAGGTACGTGACTAATAATAGCGAGTTCTCCATACAACTCTCTGATGATGCCGGAGTTATTATTCTCTTTGATGAGTTCCTTCTCGATACACCGACAACAGACCTTCATTTGTCTCACCCCATTAATGCGGGACTAAATCTCCTGCACGTTATGTCAGTGATGAATGGACATGAAAGGCTGAGGATGGCAGTTCTGACATAAAACGTTCAATCTTTTTCGCATGGAGAGAGTGCACCGTGATAAACTTCATCATCTTTCTGTCTTTATATCAGCATCTGCGACGGAGACAGGTTTTTACTATGGCACAAATTGGCTTGATCCGAAGAATTGGCACGAGGAAGTGTTTTAACGGAGCTTGATGTCTAGCCACTTTCGCAGAACTCCAGGCTGACGTACGAGAGGTCATGGGATCGATTCCTCTCTATTGCACTTGTTGATTATGTCCTCCCTCCACTTACCATACCATCCCCATCAAAGAAATTCATTTGGAAACATATACAGTTGAATCCCGTTGGCTAGAACCCCGCCGGTGCTCGAGAAAGTTTTCGACCCATCAAATAGTTCTACCTAACCGTTCGGTCAACACCGTGTACGTGTAACTCGGGACTTCGTTTTTGGTTCGAGCGAAGCGTTATAGAGTTCGACCCAGAGAATCTACTGTATGTAACTATTGGGAGTCTGAAGCGGAAGGAAGGAAATGGTTTATTTAACGATGCACTCAACACATTTTATTTACGGTTATATGGCGTCGGACATATGGTTAAGGACCACACAGATAATGAGAGAGGAAACCCGCTGTCGCCACTTCATGGGCTACTCTTTTCGATTAGCAGCAAGGGAACTTTTATATGCACCATCCCAAAGACAGGATAGCACATACCACGGCCTTTGATGTACCAGTCGTGGTGCACTGGCTGGAGCAAGAAATAGCCGAATGGGCCCACTGACGGGGATCGATCCTAAACCGACTGCGCATCAAGCGAGCTCTTTACCAGTCTGAAGCGGATGCTCCTGTCCTGGACAGAGGAGCCGGGCAAGGCAGGTACCTGTGCCCATGACAGGCGGGCGCTACAACAGCTTACTCTGAATATGCACGTACAACCCTATGACCAGACCTGACCTGACCTGACCTGACCTGACCTGATCTGAGCTGACCTGACCTGACCTGAAGCGATTGCTTTATTGTTCGTAGTTACTTAGAAACCTTTTGGATATAAAATGGACAGGAGAAATTACAATCAACTCAAGCTTAATTAAATACATTTATATTCACAGAAAATATAAACAGTTATAACAGTTAGACAGTATTAATGTCATAAAAATAGGTTTTGTATTTTTGTCAACTGTTATGTCAGCGGTGTTTGTGTGGGTAGGGGTGGGGGTAGGAGTGGGGATGGGGGTGAATATGTGAACGGAATAAGACTAGACTGTGAGACTACTGTAAGGTAGTTCATTAATTTTAGTAGTAGGGTCAGTAATAGTAATAGTTTTGTAGTAGTAGTATTAGGTCTGACAGTAGTAGTAGTGGCGGTAGTAGGCCTAGTAGTAGCAGTAGTGGTAGTAGAAGTAGGCTAATAGTAGTAATATTAGGAGTAGTAATAGTAGTAGTAGGAGTGGTAGTAGGAGGAGGAGGAGTAGTAGTAGTAGGAGGAGGAGTAGTAGTGGTAGCGGTAGTAGAAGTAGGCTAGTAGTAGTAATATTAGGAGTAGTAATAGTAGTAGGAGTAGTAGGAGTAGTATTAGTAGTAGTAGTATCAATAGTAGTAGTAGTAGTAGCAGCAGTAGTAGTAGTAGTAGTAGTAGTAGTGGTAGTAGTAGTAGTAGTAGTAGTAGTAGTAGTAGTAGTAGTGGTGGTAGTAGTGGTGGTAGTAGTGGTGGTGGTAGTACTCGTAGTAGTAGTTGTGGTGGTGGTAGTAGTACCCTTAGTCAGAAGCCACTGTAATATGTTTACTGATAATAAAGCCATTTTTAATTATCCAAATTACAACATATAATTATTGCTTAGGCATAAATATGTGTATATTACACGCATGTTTGACCATTAATAATCTTTATAGCATCTCGATATTGATTTTTGCATATAATAATTACGTACGCGTCAATATTTTTCCAACTGTCAAACAAAATTTGAAATAATTGAATTAAAAGGATTCCAGAATGTACAGTTTTATATTTCATTACCCAAGTGCATTAAACGCGAGTGTAATTCATTGTCTAGTTTAAAGGGGCAGACCCTAGTTTGAAAGCACTGAGGCATATTGTTTACTATTAGAGCCGTTTTTTATAACTGAAATCATACTTTACTTAGATTTTATTGTTTATATTATCCATTTCCGTACATTCGAAGTGTTTTCAGTCATCCTGGTGTTTTTAATATCACAAAATATATTTCTCATATTTTACGAAAACGCACGTGCGTCTGAGAAGTAACAGTTATGGAGTCAAGTTTTGGTCTATTTGTAGAGTGTATTTCACCATTTCAAAGTCACAGACTCATGTTTTACTCAATTGTAGCTTTATCCAAATATTTTACAGGTTTGCAGATTAATTAAACTTCGTGTGCATTTTCATGGGCTGTCCCTTTAATGGCTACAAACTCAGGGTAGTACTTTAGGGTTGGTCTCAGCAGGGAGTTGTATACATATTATACAAGTGTATCAGTAAATGAGATTATGCAAACGTTCATACTGATGAGATCATTTAGTCTGCAGTTTTGTACTTTCTGGTCACAAAAAACTTTCTTTCTCTTCCGCGGACGAGGCCACTGATGTACACTCTTCGGGTTCACTTTCTAAAATAAATAAAAGGAAAATTAATTATTAATAATACTGGCCAATAATATTGTGATGTTAATTATTTTAAAACACCTCAGCGGACAGCTACACATATTACTATAGACGTCCAAGCATTTTCAAACTTACCCAGCTATTAGCGTCTGACAATGCTAAAGAACGTAATAATCTCGAAAAATATTTATATAGAGCGAATGTCGTTATAGATCAGCCATTGCAGCAAATTGGTTAATATTAACATTATTTCTATTTATTCAGCATAATACGATTCGTTTACATGTATATTAAACCAATAATACATGTATCTCTCAGTATACTTAATAATGCCTTTTATATGTATTAAATAATATAAGTCAATAGAACCTTAATTTATTATTATTATTATTATTATTATTATTATTATTATTATTTACTAAACCACTCTCGACCATAATCCTGTACAAATCCTGTATATATTTATTATTTTGTTGTACATTGTATTATGGATCAGAACAGATCACGCCTTTTAAGGACCCTTATGGGCAACGTAGGGAGACAAGTCAATACCAACAAGGTCCACTTAACGAGCTACTCACGGCATACTAATCTTCCAAAACTATATGCAGCTCCCTATTTTACTTTTTGACGGACCGTTCAAAATTGCGCCTAATTTCCTTCACAAAACTGCGCACCCTTTCTCTTTGGCTTAATTTCACGAGACTTTCCAAATTCCATAGCACCATACCACCCTCAGCCTGTTACAGGCTCCGGTCGGACTGCTGGTGCTCCCTTGTACCTCCCAGTGCAGGCGGTACCCCACCAACCCAACCCTTTCCTGTCCTGGACGGAGGAGCCGGCCGAAGTCGACACCTGCGCCCAGGACAGGCGTACGCTACAACAGCTTGTTCTAAATGTGCACGTTATAAACACTCTGACCTGGCCTGACATTGTATTATGCTGATAACGTAAAGTAATAAAGAACTTGAACTTGAACTTGTCCTGCTTTAAAGGTGGAATGTGCTAACGGAAGATCAAGTACAAAATGAGTTAATGCATTAATTGTGGTATGGGGTCGGGACGTAGCACAGTAGTAAAAAGCTCGCTTGATGCGCGGTCGGTCTAAGATTGATCACCATCGGTGGGCATATTGGGCTATTGTTCGTTCCAACCAGTGCACCACGACTGATATATCAAAATCCGTGGTAAGTGCTATCCTGTATGTGGGACGGTGCATATAAAATACCCCTTGCTAATTAAGGAAAAATGTAACAGGTTTCCTCTCTAAGACCATATGTCAAAATTACCAAATATTTGACATCCAATAGATGATGATTAATAAATCAATGTGCTCTGGTGATGTCGTTAAACAAAACAAAACAAACAAAGAAACTTTT
>NC_054706.1:55614069-55633698 GCF_016097555.1 Gigantopelta aegis
AATGTTACATCCCTGGACCACGGTGAGGCGCAGGGTTTTTTTCAATAAAGACAAAGAGTTAAGTATGCTGCACATGTATTTTGTGCGTGTCGTTTTCAATCAAACCATCAGCATAACTGGCAAATAAATTGATGTAGCAAACAAAATTGTCTGAGCACATCTCCATTTACTTTCAGTGCTAATATCGCAAAAAAGGGCATAATTACGTAATACTGATATTACGAATCTTTCGATCGTTATGCATCATTCTGGATGTTACACAGGATTTCCCAAAGCATATTTTCAGGTCACTGGCTGTAAATAACATTGTCTTAAAATAGTGTGGAGTGGTGTATAATTTGCAAATGGGTTTCGCTAGAATACACGAATCAAGTCGATGAATTTGTTGGAGCGAACGATGTAGTTACTGGATTTAATATTGGTAACATCGGCTGCGCGCCATTTCTCGTATTTGTCTTTTCAATGAAGAAGTAAGATTATGTGCCGTGCTGCTAAATGAGCGCAGTTAACGAACGGCCAGCGCACGAGAGAACAATTTGTAGAAACTTGTCAGTCCGGCGTGATGACCATTCCACATTTCTTGTCTGGTTTTTAAATTTTATTTTCAATTGTTATTGTTGTTGTTGTTGTTACTGCAGCTGTTGTTGTGAAGCATACGAATTGTAATTCGTTGTTTGTCACTCGTTCCGCTCGCTCTCTCTCTCTCTCTCTCTCTCTCTCTCTCTCTCTCTCTCTCTCTCTCTCTCTCTCTCTCTCTCTCTCTCTCTCTGTGTGTGTGTGTGTGTTTGTGTGTATACCTGTCTCTCTATATATGTATACCCGGTATGTCTGTTTCTCCCTCTCTCTGCCTCTGTTTCTATCTGTCCGTCTGTCTCTATCTCTGTCTGTCTGTGTCTGTCTGTCTCTTTGTCTGTGTATCTCTCTGTGTGTGTCTCCCTCTCGGTATCTCTGTCTGTCTCTGTCTGTATGTCTGTCTCTCTATCTCTGTTTATCTGTGTCTGTTTTTCTCTCGATGTATGTCTCTGTATATATGTGTATCTGTCTCTGTCTCTATCTCTGTCTCTCTGTCTGTGTGTGTGTGTGTGTGTGTGTGTGTGTGTGTGTGTGTGTGTGTGTCTGTCTGTCTCTCCTCTGTCGCTGTCTCTCTCCGTTTTTCGTTTTATCTATTTCTTATCCTTCCTCTCTGTTTTGTTCCCTCTCGTTCGCTTTCTCCCTCCATTCATCTCTCTCTCTCTCTCTCTCTCTCTCTCTCTCTCTCTCTCTCTCTCTCTCTCTCTCTCTCTCTCTCTCTCTCTCTCTCTCTCTCTCTCTCTCTCTCTCTCTCTCGATTGGGAATCGTTAGAAAATGCAAACAATGAATGTTTTAATTAATATATAGTATTGAAAATGTACAGTTATAACATGTCAGCAGGAAATATCGATATTGCAAAGTAAATATACTTAAAACCGCCAATCAATATTCCTTTATTTCATTAATCTTTTTTTAAGAAAAGAAAATAGGATATATTTCCGTTTTCCAATGAAACTCCATTATTTTCTCCCTCTCTTTTTTGTATTCCGTCACTTTGAATTAACCTCTCTTGGAAACACGTAATTTTCTTTTAAAATTAATTCAATATTCATTAAAAATGTTTTAGATTTTTTTCTTTTTCGGTAATTCTCTCTCTCTCTCTCTCTCTCTCTCTCTCTCTCTCTCTCTCTCTCTCTCTCTCTCTCTCTCTCTCTCTCTCTCTCTCTCTCTCTCTCTCTCTCTCTCTCTCTCTCTCTCTCTCTCTCTCTCTCTCTCTCTCTCATTTTTATTAACTTCAAAATGCACTCGAAGACAGTGCCTTAGGAAATTATTTCCTATATTTTGTTCCCAACATCCGTCGATTCATCAGTTTCGATTTAATCTGCCGATGAAGAGAAATGAGAGAAAATGGCGATTGTGTCCACAAGATTGAAGGTTTTTATCTACGACCATCTTTTATAAACCGTGTCTTTCGAGACACCAAGCTGTGGACGTCGGCCCGTAGGCAATATCAGTGTGACTAAAGCGCGTAGAATTAAACTACGGTATTTCTGTCGTATTTCCGTTACCAACCCCGAAGCCGGATTTCCGATTGTGTTTTGACGATAATGACTTATGAAAACCAAAAAATACATTTCAAAGTTCCCGTGTGATTATTTTCGAAAGGAGAGATTTCGTCTTTTAACCAGCACATTTACGACTTAATAATTATGCCTACTAGAAAAAGAAAATATTATTTGGTCGTTGTTTGTTGTTTGTGACCCAAGATGTCCTAATTTTAAAAATTATGAACCAAGGCAGCCCAAATGTCCCAACTGCTGAGTGTGTTGAAGTTGGTTTTGTTTAACGACACCACTAGAGCACATTGATTTATTATTTGTCTTTTATTTGCTTTTTTGTGGTGTTTTTCTTTTCAGTCCATATTCTTTCTATTTTCCTACTACTGTTTTAAATTTTATCCACAAATTATTTTCCTATTTGTGAAAAGTAAGTATATTTCAGCACAAGAGGAAGTTGCGTATTTTGATTACTAACCACTAACAACTAACCACTAACCACTAACAACTAACAACTAACCATATATTACATTTGCGGGATCAAATAGACAATAACACCCGCAAATCCATATGGTTATCCATAAACTCCATATGGTTATCTCCTAATTCAATCTGATTAAAATTAGCTCTACTGGGTTTACCAAATGTAATAGTGGAGCTAATTTTAATTAGATTGCTCCTAATTAGATACAAAAAGGAAAATAACTTGAAAATGAAATAAACGCATGATGAAACGAGCGGTAGCCCATATTAATATATTGCCTGTCCAACGAGGCGGCATCTTTGATTGTTATATATAAAGATTACGAAACATGGTGTCATATCTTTTGGAAAACGAATACATGTTACGACATCTTTCTGGTAAAAGTACAGCGCGTTCAACGTCACGGAGCAACACTAACGTTCGAAAACCATTTGACTGGTTTTTCAATGTAGTCGTTCGGTTTAACACGAAGCGTATGAATCAGTCTGGGAAACGTTTGTTTTTTGGGTGTTTTTGGTAGTAGTTTTTTTTTGGGTTTTTTGTTTGTTTTTTGTTTTTGTTTTTGTTTGTTTGTTTGTTTTTTGTTTTTTTGTGGGGTTTTTTTTTTTTTAAATTGGGGGGGGGGTGTTTTATTGTTTTGGGGTTGTTGGGTTTGTTGTTTTTTGTGTTTTTTTGTGGGGGGGGGGTGTTTGTGGGGTGGGGGGTCGCTCTTCTTACTGAACAGTCCTTTCCTGCGTTCATCGAAAGCGAGCGAAGCTAACGTATTTAATAATTTAATCTTCTCTTTCTCTTAACGGGATATGAGATTATTAATATCTTGTCGTTTAAATGTTTCTGGAAAGAACTGTTATAAACGTGTATAATAATGCATTTTATAATACAGTAGTTAACATATATAAGCGTATATTGCTGGAGAAAATCCTCAAATTAGGGAAAAAACAATAGAAATATTCGGGCAATGAAACCTTTTCATCATGTGAAGACGGGACGTAGACCAGTGGTAAAGCGCTCGCTTGATGCGCGGACGGTTTGGGATCGATCCTCGTCGGTGTGCCCATTGGGCTATTCACGTTCCAGCCAGTACACCACGACTGATATATTAAAGGTTGTGGTATGTGCTGTCCTGGCTATGGGATGGTGCATATAAAAGATCCCTTGCTACTAATGAAAACAAAATGTAGCGTGTTTCCTCTCTAAGACTACAGGTCAAAATTGACATCTAGTAGCCGATGATTAATAACTCAATGTGCTCTAGTGGTGTCATTAAACAAACCAAACTTTTTTTCATCATGTGGTTCCATAATTCTACTCGCAATACTAGTAATCCATGTAAAAAGGTGAAGTGATTCGTTCCCAATCTTATATACATCTAGCTGTTTTGTAGTACTGCTAATACGAATAAACATTGTTGTCCAGATTCGCCCCCCTCCTCCCCTCCTCCCCTCCTCCCCTCCACCCCACGCGTCTACAAAAAGGGAACCCCGTACGTCTATGGTAGTTAACCCTTTGGAACTTGCATCACGTCTTGAGAAAAACAAATTGCTTGCCGTCCTGCTAACGACATATTGTATGCTACTAACGGGGTTTGGACAGTAAATTCGAGATTTCAGTCTGACTTATCTGAACGTACACACCATTAAATGTCCTGAACGGCTTCAGCTTAGATGCTTTAACAATTAGCCAGCAATCCCTGTCGACTTTCGTCTCGAGACGTCGAGTTACAAATTGAATTACAAACAGCTCGGGTAATTCATAACACAATGATAAATGCGTCTGGCGATGTCGTGACTCTGACAGCTTTATTAAGATATACATAAGCGAGCTGTAGTATAATAACTTGGGAGTTGTAATGTCTCCGTCTCTCTCCAACAATAACACGACTGAATTACGTGTCCTGGGTCTGTCTCCACCGTAGATATTGCACACAAAAAAAACCGCATGAGAAAGATATGGAGAATACTAAAACGAGATCTCGTGAGAGACCATTTAGTTTTTACAATGATTGTGTTTTCAGTCGTACATTACGAGCAAAGGCGAGTTTGATGTACGAAGGAAAACACACGAGGTGTAATGTAAACTGGTCTTTTACTGGAACGAGGGGTGGTGGGGTGGGAATGGGGGGTTGGACAGGACGGGACGTAGTCCAGTGGTAAATCACTCGCCTGGTGTACGGTCGGTCTGGGATCGATCCACGTCGGTGGGCTCGTTGGACTATTTTTTGTTCCAGCCAGTACACTAAGACTGATATATCAAAGGCCGTTATATGTCCTGTCCTGTCTGTGGGATGGTACATATAAAATATTCCTTGCTACTAATGGAAAAAAATGTAGGGGGTTTCTTTTCTAAGACTATATGTCAAGAATACCACATGTTTGACATCCAATAGCCGATGATTAATAAATAAATGTCCTCTAGTGGTGTCGTTAAACAAAACAAATAATTTTTAACTTACTGGAACGAACATTTTAACGGGGGCATATGGTGGGGTGGAGTTAATGTTGGAGAAATTCGTGAATAACGTGAAGCCGTTTTGATCAGGGGCTGCCAATACTTCCCCTAACCCCCACTCCCACCCCGCCTCCCAAGTGGAATTCAACGATGTCAGAGGAGGTGAGGGCCGATTGACAAAAAATATTTATAAGTCATATCTAACTTTAACACTTTTTTTTAACGTTTTTAGTTGTTTAGATTATGTTGCCGATTTTTACAGCATATACCGGTGCACAGTTTGGCGCGGGCGGCGCGGCGCGGACGCAAAAACAAACTCATAAAAAAAACCCGATTCTATGGTTATTAGTAGCAGTATCACTGTATTACCATGTATTTGTATCTTGGGGGTGGGGATGGGGTGGGGTCTTTTTTCCCCGTCTTCTTCTTTTTGTATTTAGTAACTGTTCCCGCGCTGCGTCGGCGCCATATCAAAGTTCGCGCCCGCGACACGTCAAAAACCGCGCTTATGGAATACAGTCTTTACAGTTGTACGTTCAAAGTCTGCGTGATTGAACATTACTAGTAATTTGATACATGCGCGAACAATAATTTTATCATAATTAAAATTAAAAATAGAAGACAGAATTAAACAAATATTTTAACGTTTATACTAATCGTGTGTTTCTATGAAGAAAGAAAGAAATATTTTATTTAATATCGCACTCAACACATTTTATTTACGGTTATATGGCGTCAGACATATGGTTAAGGACCACACAGATTTTGAGAGGAAACCCGCTGTCGCCACTACATGGGCTACTCTTTCCGATTAGCAGCAAGGGATCTTTTGTTTGTGCTTCCCACAGGCAGGATAGCACAAACCATGGCCTTTGTTGAACTAGTTATGGATCACTGGTCGGTGTAAGTGGTTTACACCTACCCATTGAGCCTTGCGGAGCACTCACTCAGGGTTTGGAGTCGATATCTGGATTAAAAATCCCATGCCTCGACTGGGATCCGAACCCAGTACCTACCAGCCTGTAGGCCGATGGCCTAACCACGACGCCACCGAGACCGGTGTTAACGTAAAGATGACACTATTTAATGTAGCCACAGCATCAATTTCATCGTTTGTTTCTTTTCTAGTTTCTTCCAAAATCCTGTTGTCCATAATACCCTCTTTTCCTCAATTTGATTGTTATTCAAATACATTGGTATACAAATTTTATATGTATACATTACTATTATATTATAATTAAAGGGACATATCCTAGTTTTTAAACACTAAGTCACATTTTTTTCTATTAAGAACCGTTTTTGATAACTGAAATCATACTTTACTTAGATTTTATTGTTTCGATTATTCATTTCCGTACATTCCAAGTGTTTTTGGTCATCCTGGTGTTTTTAATATCACGAAATGCATTTCTCATATTTTTAAAAACGCACGTGCGTCTGAAAAGTAACAGTTATGGAGTCGAGTTTTAGTCTGTTTTTAGAGGGTATGTCATCATTTCAAAGTCACAGACTCATGTTTCACTGAATTGCAACTTAATCTAAATGCGTTACATGTCTGTAGATTAACAAAACGTAGTGCTGATTTTCACGGGTTGAAACTAGGGTCGGTCCCTTTAAGTAAGTTGTCGCCATTATATTGTATGTATATAGGAGAGGACCTACATGTAGTAAGTGTCGCCATTATATTGTATGTATATAGGAGAGGACCTACATGTAGTAATCGTCGCCATTATATTGTATGTATATAGGAGAGGACCTACATGTAGTAATCGTCGCCATTATATTGTATGTATATAGGAGAGGACCTACATGTAGTAATCGTCGCCATTATATTGTATGTATTTAGGAGAGGACCTACATGTAGTAATCGTCGCCGTTATATTGTATGTATTTAGGAGAGGACCTACATGTAGTAATCGTCGCCGTTATATTGTATGTATATAGGAGAGGACCTACATGTAGTAATCGTCGCCGTTATATTGTATGTATATAGGAGAGGACCTACATGTAGTAAGTTGTCGCCGTTATATTGTATGTATATAGGAGAGGACCTACATGTAGGAAGTCGTCGCCGTTATATTGTATGTATATAGGGGAGGACCTACATGTATGAAGTCGTCGCCGTTATATTGTATGTATATAGGGGAGGACCTACATGTAGGAAGTCGTCGCCGTTATATTGTATGTATACAGGAGAGGACCTACATGTAGGAAGTCGTCGCCATTATATTGTATGTATATAGGAGAGGACCTACATGTAGTAAGTCGTCGCCATTATATTGTATGTATATAGGAGAGGACCTACATGTAGTAAGTCGTCGCCCTTATATTGTATGCATATAGGAGAGGACCTACATGTAGTAATCGTCGCCGTTATATTGTATGTATATAGGAGAGGACCTACATGTAGGAAGTCGTCGCCATTATATTGTATGTATATAGGGGAGGACCTACATGTAGTAAGTCGTCGCCCTTATATTGTATGCATATAGGAGAGGACCTACATGTAGTAAGTTGGCAAACTTGTGACCAATCCTTTTGTTGTTTATGCAATAAATAATGTTTTCAATCAATCAATTTCATTACAAATATTGAAACACCAGAGACAATGAACAAAATTAAAGCAAACTTAACGACGTGTAGTAATAAATATGAAAGTAAAACACGAACATTGATGTCACAGGTAGTGACTTTTTATATCGAGGGGCGGGATGTAGCCCAGTGGTAAAGTGTTCGCTTGATGCGCGGTCGGTCTTGGATCGATCCCCGTCGGTGGGCTCATTGGGCTAGTTCTCGCCAGTGCACAACGACTGGTATATCAAAGGCTGTGATATGTGTTATCCTGTCTCTGGGATGGTGCATATAAAAGATCCCTTGCTGCTAATCGAAAAGAGTAGCCCATGAAGTGTCGACAGCGGGTTTCCTCTCTACATCTGTGTGGTCCTTAAACATATGTCTGACGCATATAGCCGTAAATAAAATGTGTTGAGTGCGTCGTTTTAAAAAACAACAACATTTCCTTCCCTTCCTTCCGTTTTATATCGATATATGTGTGTTGCATGTGTACGCGGATTTGCTCAGTCTAATCTAAATAATAAAACATGAAAGTCGTGAGTTGTAAAATAGCATTTAAATCGCCACGTCTTATCTTTTGGACAATAACACTCCACATAACGACATGTGCGGTAATTCGATAAAGTACAGGGCTCTAAATTAAATCAGCATTGGTCAGCCACTAACCCTCGGGCTTCTTACTACTTTAACAACGTTTCAATGGCAGCCCCCGAAGCGAGCGTGGGAAAACATAATTATGCTGACACTGCGAATATTGCTGTGTCCTACTACATACAATACCTTAAGAGTTAGGTAGGGTATGACAAAAGAAAAACGATGTAGCTTGGCTGGCATTTGCTTTTTATTTTATATTGATTTTGACGTTAATATGTTGAGATTAATCTTAATAATAAAATATAGGAGAAAAGAGTGGTAAAATAGCATTTAAATCTCTACGTCTTTTCGTGTGGTCAATAATACTCCATACAATAATAATTTTATACTGTGCAAGGTTCTAAATTAAATCAGCATTGGTCAACCAGCAACACTCTGCCTCATACTCAGAGTTTCATTTTTTAATTTGTTTTTTGGTACACACGTCTACTATTCTTTCTGGTTGTCTTGAACAGGGGTTAGTAATGGTTAGTGAGTGTGACGGTACATGCTCTTATCTTTTCACCTGTGGCGATGTTAACTGTTTTAGAGGGCTGTGTGCACTTGGTTACATAATACCTCCGCGCGACCGTACCCCCCTAATACACACTTAGACCAGTTGTGGAGGCCATGTGGCCAGTAGTTACGTAATACCTCCGATAGTGCGGTTTTACGACCGTGATTTTTGGCGAACTAGGCGACAGTAAGTCTGGCCATCTAAGGAAAAATACCGTCTCTGGGAGTTGGGGCAAATTCACATGATAGGTGAGGTGCCGCGTTGTGGGGTTTTATAATAAATAGCTAGGATTTTAGATATATCGGGCAAAACATATTGGAAGGCTTCCAGGGAACGTTAGTCCGTTTGGACTGGTAAATATATATTCCTGCTCTGTTGTATAACCTTGATGTGATTGATGTGACTTTAAATATTTTAATACTGTATTATACCAATATTATTTAGACAGTGTTTCCGGTAAACTGACGAAGTAAATTGTAGCCTTCACTGTTCTAAAATTATTAAAGCTTAGCCAGTCATCCTAGAGGACCTAGGTAAACTGTAGGTTATTGTCTTTATTGTGATAGATACCAGTATTAAGTCTGTATTACAAGGTTACTGAATGAGTAGTTAAGGGTTAATTAAAAATTAACCAGTTAGGAATAGAGTTGTAATTCCTTTATTAATTAAGTTCCCCTGGAAGCGTTTCTCAATTATCACACGTGTGGGTGTTGTGTCACGGTGAAGTGATTAGAATATTGTGTAAACTAGACACCTAGTGATTAAGTAATTAAGTGATTAGTTCCGGGTTGTTATTATTATTGTTGTTGTAAGTAATTAACTGCGGCAAATATATTTGTCAGCGTAAGGTTAATACAGATTCCAAAGTGTATGGTGTTTTTTTGTGTTTTCTAGTGAACTAAACGTGCTATATTACATATACTTTATATAAGATCTTATCTCTGAACATACCTAGAGACGAGCCACTCGGGTATAACTGCCCGATACAGAGAGATCTAATAGATATACAGTTAGGAGAGATATTTGGATAATCGTGTTTTATTCAGTTACGGGTATTATAGGATCCCCGTGACAGTGAGACAGAACCGGCCTCGGTAGTGTCGTGGTTAAGCCATCGGACATAAAGCTGGTAGGTACTGGATTCGCAGCCCGGTATCGGTTCCCACGAAGAGCGAGATTTAACGACTCAATGGGTAGGTGTAAGGCCACTACACCCTCTTCTTTCTCACTAACGACTAACCCACTGTCCTTGACAGACAACCCAGATAGCTGAGGTGTGTGCACCGGACAGCGTGCTTGAACCTTAATTGGATATAAGCTCGAAAATAAGTTGAAATGAAATGAAACGAGTGGGACAGAGGTTGGTGTAGTTGCTCTGTCGATTCGTTAACCTTCATAATTCTGTGTCCGACGCCATATAACCGTAAATAAAATGTGCTGAGTGCGTAGTTAAATAAATCATTTCCTTCCTTCCATCCTTCATACTTCTGTGAGCCAGTTTTTGTAGCAGTGTACAAAATAGGGTCTCTCACGGGGTCAAAGTTCGAAGTGCACCTAACTTTGAATGTTGCATTAAATAAGTCAACGCCTGTCGTTGGTGAGAAATGTGGTAGGACAAAAAATTCCGGAAAGTAAATACTTGCAATTTAATTTGAACTAGTATTATTTTACCAGATTCTAATTTGTTTTAAATATGTGCAGAGTGATATTAAAGGGACATTCCTGAGTTTGCTGCATTGTAAGATGTTTCCGACTAATAAAATATTTCTACGATTAAACTTACATATTAAATATAGTTTCTTGTTTAGAATATCAGTGTCTGTATATTCAATGCGTTTCTGGTCGTCTTAATATTTGTAAGAAGCCCAAACTGGATTTTGTCTTCAAATAATTTGGTACGTATGAAAAAAACTTATTTTAAGAAATAAAATGAAATTAAACCTAGTGCAAATATTAGAAACATCAGAAATACGTTTAATATACAGCTTCTAATAATTCATGCAGAAAAATATATTTGGTATGTAATTGCAATCGTTAAAACGTCTCTGTTAGTCGATAACATCTTTAAAATTGCAACAAACTCAGGAATGTCCCTTTAAGAACAGGATGACAATTTTTGTGCGGAACTGGGGTAGTCAGAGACGTTTCCCGTTATGTCTAAAACTAGCAGCTTAACCTCACTAACCCCATTTTTTTCTGGTTTACTTTAAGGGTGAGAGGCTGTAGTATTTATAGCCATCGTATACTAGTTGCTGTAGCCAGGGCTTCTAGGATTTCTGTTAAATCCACTATTCATGGGATCAGTGATTTTTAAAATTTACTAGCCACAATTAAAAATTAACTAGCCCTACTTTACATTAAGTTGATATAATTTTACTAAATAATAGTTATAATGAGCTATTACCTAAATAGGGGGATAGAGATGAAAACGCTAATGTCGGGGTGGGGTCAGGATATTCATATTTACAAAATAGACTTAACTGCAACATTTGACTCTTCTTCTTTTCAGTAGCCATCGGGTATGTTAATAGTAGTTATTTACTAGCCCAACATTGAAAATCACTAGCAATGGGAATGGAGCTACCATAATCTAGAAGCCCTGTGTAGACGTTTTAGCCACATATTTTACGATTGTCGTCTATAGTATTTGATTTGGTGGTATATACCCTACTAGGTTGGGAGATCAGCATTAAATTTTACCCACTTGAATGCCAATCCACTACGCCACCGAGGCAGTTTCTACCATCCATATGCGGTATACACACATTTATATACATTAAAAAAACAAACATTACTTACACATTGGTGAGAACATGACTTTGTTATTTTTGATAACACATACTGTTAACACATATATGTGTGATTACATTTTAAAGACATACGACTGGCTGCTCTTAGTATAGGTGATGACCATTTTGCCACAGCGCAAGGGTTGTAAATAAGGTTTAGTTGGAAAAGATGTTTAAAACCTGGGGGTTTTCTAAAGAGACAGACGTTAGTTTTTCAACTAGACACTGGTTTCAACCCGTAAAAATGGACACTACGTTTGGTTAATTTACAAGCATGTAACAAATTTGGATACAACAGAGTCTGTTTCGTTGAAATACCCTTAAAAATAGACTAAAACCCGACTCCATAACCGTTCCTTCTCAGACGCACGTGCGTTTTTAAAAATAAGAAAAATGCATTTTGTGGTATTAGAAACACTAAGATGACCAGAAACACTGGTTGTATGGAAATAGATAATCTAAACAATAAAATATAAGTAATGTTTGATTTCAGTGATCATAAACGGCTCTAATAGTGAAAAATATATGCCTTAGTGTTTAAAAACTAGAGTATGCCCCTTTAAGGATATGCAATAAACAAAATATTACATTCGTGTCTCGTTTAAAAACGTACCCATCTCGCTTTCGCTCGTGAGATACGTTTTAAAGGGACATTCCTGAGTGTGCTTCCCTTTTGACGAGTTGGTCCATGTGCCCCCCCCCCCCCCCCCCCCCCCCCACACACACACACCTTCCGCCATCTCAACATATTTCTTGGATCCTCACCTGTAGTGTGCATCCCTGTCATATCAGGGGCGGGACGTAACCCAGTGGTAAAGCGCTCGCTCGATGCGCGGTCGGTCTGGGATCGATCCCTGTCGGTGGGCCTATTTGGCTATTTCTCGTTCTAGCCAGTGCACCACGACTGGTATATCAAATGCCGTGGTATGTACTGCCCTGTCTGTGGGATGGTGCATATCAAAGAACCCTTGCTGCTAATCGAAAAGCAACAGCGGGTTTCCTCTCTCAATATCTGTGTGGTCCTTAACCATATGTCTGACGCCATATAACCGTAAATAAATTGTGTTAAGTGCGTCGTTCAATAAAACATTTTGTTTCCTTTCCCTGTCATCAAACTGTGTCAAAACACGAATCACTGCAGTGGGCGGTTTTGAATGGAGGAAAGTCAATACAAAAGACACATTCGTTTGACCGTATTATTAAAACTTACATGGTCGATAGACCCGATACATTTAACTCGTGGGCTTCTGTTGGGCTTCTTTTTTTCCACACAAAGTCAGTGGTACGCCCGGAGTGCTCAATATTATTGAGTTTGGTCTCTTGTTGATCTATAATTATCGCGGCACTGATAACGCTTCGGAAAGTCGAATGTCCAAAACTTGAGCGTTAATTTTTCAATTTTCCGAAAAATATGCCCGGAGATGAAGTGCCGTTATAATTGTATTGCTTTCATTTCCGCTGGAAATGGTTTTATTTCCTCGGTATTTGACGCTAGTTATGGATCGTCTTAATAACATGTGCAAACGAACTGCAATCTTGTTAACCGATTCTTTTTTTTTCTTTTTGTCTAGATACAGCGAATTGATTTAGTATTGGGGGGGGGGGGGGGGGGGAGGGAAGTCTACCCCAACTGGTAGAGCGCTCGCCTAAGGTGCGTGCCTTGTATGATGTAGCTCGAGTCACCTCTAATCCCCCCCCCCCCCCCCCACCCACCCGTTTAGAGATAACGAAAAGAAGAAGAAAAAAAAAGGACCATTTGCGGCTATTCAGTAGGTGGGCGGGGCGTAGCCCGGTGGTAAAGCGTTCGCTTGATGCTCGGTCGGTCTAGGATCGATCCCCATCGGTGGACCCATTTAGCTATTTCTCGTTCCAGCCAGTGTTCCATAACTGGTGTAACAAAGGCCGTGGTATGTACTATACTGTCTGTGGGATGGTGCATATAAAATATCCCTTGCTGCCAATCGAAAAGAGTAGCCCATGAAACGGCGACTGCGGGTTTCCTCTCTCGATATCTGTGTGGTCCTTAACCATATGTATGACGGTATATAACCGTAAATAAAAGGTGTTGAGTGCGTCGTTAACAAAACATTTCCTTCCTTCCTATTCCGTAGATGTAGTCTATAGGGTGTCTACTATCAAATCAAATCTCATAGACGGCAATAGTAACATATGTGGCTCAAACTCCTACCTGCAACGTATCAATCGACATAAACGCCTCGGATATAATACTACCACCCCTCACCCTTAGAGTGAATCAGAAAACAATGGGGATCAAGCTGCTCATTTCTGAGATAACTGGTAGCATCTACGACTACCCTAGTTCTGCATACAATTTGAGTATTTCTTTTTATAGGTACCCCATACATGTTCCAAGCACAAGGCTACTTGACACAATGGTACTAGATGAAATAAAATTGCATACATTTTTAGCCCAGATGAAGCTAATGTTTTTTTGACAACCAACACACTCGCATTTATCACCAATCACAGGACGTGTGGTGTTCACTTCTCTATCAAAAGTTAGGTGCACCTCGAACTTTGACCCAGCCGGAAGTTATTTGGTTTAGTACTACCTAAAAGGCGGCTGCGGCTGCGGCTGCTGCTCCTCTATCTCTATCTTGTCAGCTACACTAAGTATCAAAATACCTTTAAATGATTAAACACAAAATATCTGTAGTTTTAAAATACACAAAGGTGTCGTTAAAACATTCATTGCCTTTCTTATTACACATTATTGAAACGACTATGACATTTGCCCGATTTTGATGGTATTATTTCCTTTCAAATAGAGACATTCAAAATGAATGCAATAAAAAAAAGTAATGACGAACCAAAGGCAGGTCGAGACATTAAACGAGTTTGCTATAAAACAATGCTCTAGAGATGGGATGTATCAAACGCGAGTGATAAGTATAAAACCACAATTCCATTACAATTACACCCCTGTGATCAAACTCGTGTCAAGTGTGTACTTTTTATGACATCATCTGTCTATTTTAATTATGTCACAAAGCAAATCTCTTGTAATTGTTTAACCATAAAAATGTATTTTATGAAATGATTCAGTTTTCGCAAATACAAGCACATTTAAACCAAAGGCCATATTTAAAATTGACATTAAAGGTAACCATACACGAAATAATATCTGAGTTGGGTCAAAGTTCAAGGTATCAACTTTTCATCCCACAGTTGAAACTACCAGTCCTGTCATTGCTGATAAATGTGGCTGTGTTCGTTGTGATAAAATGTTGGTTCATCTTGCCAGTGAATTCCTGTAATTTAACTTGAACTAATGTGCATCAAATATGTGCGGGGTTCTACTACAAAATAGCATGACAAGTTCTGTGGGTAGTCATAGACGCTAACCGTTATGTCTGAAATGAGCAGCTTAACCCCCAATTTTTTCAGATTTACTTTAAGTGTGAGGGATGGTAGTATTTATATATGTGGTGTGTATATCGATTGATACGCTGCGTGGAGCAGGTTTAGCCACATATGTTACTATTGTTGTCATAGGGATTTGATTCGATGGTATACACCCTAAATAAATGTTTAATTTGTATTTCTTTTAATCTTTAAAAAGAGTTATATGAACTAAATGCAGTAGAAGAGCAAATGCAATCGTCCAACAGAATTATAATTAAAAAGTCAAATCGGGTGTTTTCTTCCGACAACCGATTTCCGTTTATCGAGAGATGAATGAAAAAATTAATGAATATTTAATAACTCGCTTGCACGAACGTCACGTCACCTGCCGAGTTCCACTCTATTGTAATAAATGAGGTGATTATTGGTGTATCCAGTTTCTGTTACAGGTTGTTGTTTTTTGTCATCAGGACACATTGATTTATTAACCATCGGCTGTTGGATGTCAAACATTTGGTCATTTTTACTCGTAGTTATCAAAGTTGAAGTTAAAGTTAGTTTTGGTTAATGACACCTCTAGAGCACTTTGATTAATTAATCATCGGCTGTTGGAGGTCAAACATTTGGTATTGTTTTTACTCGTAGTTTTGAAGATAACCCGCTACATATTTTCATTAGCAACAAGGGATCTCGTATATGCACTTTCTTACAGACAGGACAGCACACACATCGACCTTTGATATAGCAGTCGTGATGCTCTGGCTGGGACTGAGAAAACAACCCAATAAGAGAACGGGTCCACTAAGGTGGTTCGATCCTATGAAAACTGAATGAATGAATAAATAAAAGTTTAACATCACCCCAGTACGACCTACGGAAAAAATGCTGGCTTATGGAACAATTCAGAGGTTTTCCATTGTTAGACTATATGTCAGAATTATCAAATATTTGACATCCAGTAGTCGATAATTAATAACTCTATGTGCTCTAGTGGTGTTGTTAAACAAAACAAATTTTAACTTTTCCCAAAGACATGAAAACCATGTCCCATTAGATGGATCGTACAACAACTGGATGAGTTCCTAAAAATGAATATTTTCTATGAATTTCTCGTTTCAGCCAGTGCACCACGACTGATATATCAAAGGCCATGGCATGTGCTGTCCTTTATGTGTGATGGTGCATGTAAAAGATCCCTTGCTACTAATGGGAAAAAAACATATAGCGGGTTTCCCCTCTAAGATTACATGTCAAAATTTAGCAAATGTTTGATATCCAATAGCCAATTTATAATCAATGTGCTCTAGTGCTGTCGTTAAACAAAGCAAACTTTTCAAAGACTCTCCATACATCAAGCAAAGCGGAAGCTCCATCTCTGGGCTACAATTTATTGTTCGAAGGAGGCTATGGAAAGACTAGAATTATTCAAGGAACTTGGCTTTCTGAGAAGCATTTTGTTTGTTGAGTTTATTAAATTGTGTAAATGAAAATCTTCAACTCCTCTACATCTGATACAAAAGCAGTCCGTGAATGCAATAAGCATTCTTAATGTCAGAATTCAGTTCCGCAATGATTCTTACAGTGATATATAGTACCAATAAGAATAAAATATTGAGATAAATGACGTATTAAATGCGACAACTATTCCTCTTGTTTCCTCATAAACAGTAAGCTGAATCTGTATTGAATTAAATAGCACGCGATCGATTGTAATTAGGTATACAGCACTGGCATATATTTTCATTATGCGCTATTCAAAAGCCATTCGTATCTCGGTAAAGATCAAAGTCGTACTAATTGGAATTAAGTTAAGTTTCAAAGTGTCAGTGTCGCTTCAAAGATCGCTTATTGGTCTTGATCTAAGCCAAAATGTCCTTGTGCTTCGTTTTGACAAAAGTCGAAAAAAAATTCAAGGATGTACTCTAAAAGAAATTCCGGAGGGCATTCTCTTTAACTGACTAGTTTTTGCTCTAATAAGAACATCACATGAAGGATGATTGATGTAGCTAATTAATAGCTGCTTGTTCAAAACAAATCTAGTGTTGAAGAATAATGACCTTGGAAGCTATACCGTACGTTAGTGTAGAGATAAAGGAAAACTTTAATTCCAATTTTATATAAGACAGTCGTAAAGATGCAATCTTCAGCATAGGATGAAAAAGTAAAGTTCAGTCTGGCAGAAATCAATAGGTGCGTTTAGTAGGCCGTGGACAATTTGACGAATTTGAATTTTGGTATTCCATTGTCTTCTATCGTATAACATCCATCTAACGTTAGGCGCAAAAAATAAAATATATAAATATTTAAAAGTTCTTTATTTTCATAAAAATACGTACGGAAGAACATACTTCCAGATGGAAAAGATGCACTAGAGGCTTTCACCCCGAGGTGGAAACAACAAAAGCAGAAGATAGTATCAGTTCTTCGTGACTTGTATATTAAAGGTGCTAAATCAAAGTCGCAATAATGGCGGTTCCTGCCAAAATATTTATAATTTTTTGCTTTGAAACATAAAGTTTGTATCTTCAGCTATATCCCTATAAAATTACAACAAAATAATTCCATTTATCATATAATAGCTAGCATATCCAGTGAAATCAAAGTGTGTCATATTTTTTAGATCACATACTTTCAGAATTTGATAACTTTGGAAATTAATCGAGGTTGTATTAAGCTTGAGATTATATGATAAAGAGATTATTACCCTCATGTGTTTCGGATTGGTCAATATCATATATTAGGAGAAAAAAAACGTATTAAAGAGGCTCGCATACTACAATTTGTATTCCTAATATATGATATTGACGATACCGAAACACACTGGCAATAACCTCTATTTACTAGTAAAAAGAAAATGTATTTTAGGGGGAATCTCGAGAGTGTGTCACTCGCATTAATTATTGACGTCACTGTTGTGTGTGTACACATTCAACACACTATATTTTTTACATAATTCCGTGCAGACAACTGATAAAGAAAGAAAGATGGTTACCATGCTATATTTAGCCACACATTATTCGTGAAACCCCTCGTGTCGTCCGGTACAAGACTTTAAAAATTATTACTGTATTCTTGAGTTAATTATGGAAAGATCATTGTGGGATCGATTAGTCTGTAGTTATTTATTACAAATAAATGTGAAAATAACAAAATATAGTAGCTTCAACTTTGACATAGGCCCTTTAAAGAATACAAAAGTACCAAACAGACCTCAGTGGCCTTGTGGTTAAACCATCGGAATAAGACTGGTAGGAAACTGTGTTCGTAGCCCGGCTCCAACCCAGTGCGAGTTTTAACGACTCCGATTTTTGACTCGAGGGGTAGGTGTAATACCACTACGCCCTCTTCTATCTAACTAACCACTAACAGCTAACCTATTGTCCTGGACAGGCAGCCCAGATAGCTGAGGTGTGTGTGTGTGAGGACAGCCTACCTGAAACCTTAAATGGATATAAGACAGCCTACCTAAATAAACTTAAAAAATAAGAACAAAAAAAAAACGCCCTCTTCTAAAAAAGAAATATTGTCCTGAAGACAAGAAGTTTATTTAAATACGCACTCAAACCGTATGCTCAGACTAGCGGTTAAGGACCACACAGAATTTTGAGAGGAATACCCGCTGTCGCCATTACATGGGCTATACTCTTTCCGATTGGCAGCAAGGGATCTTTATTTGCGCTCCCCACAGCAGGATAGCACAAAACCTGGCCTTTGTTGAACACAGTAATGATCCTAGGGGGTTTGTCGTTGTTAACCTACCCATTTGGCCTTGCGGAGCACTCACCAGGTTTGGAGTCGGTAAATAAAAATCCCATGCCTCCGACATCCGAACCCAGTACTCCTACCAGCCTGTAGACCGATGGCCTCCCACGACGACACCGACGGTCCACAAAACCGGTGCTCCTAATTGGCACGAGCAAATAATAATGGTTCGGTGGTCTCTACCGCCTAAATCTTTTTCACTTACATCGGTGTTTGGGTTCGTTAGTGCCAATGTAAATAATTACATAATAGATGACACACTGTCAAGTGCGTACGCGAATTGCGGTGCCCTCTTCACACAAAGGCGAATGCGGTTTGCACTAACGAGATGCTCTCAAACGCCGGCCATTAATTGTCGCAGACATGTAGAGAGGACGTGACGTTCTTACAGACGGGCACTCTTCTGACGGAGCGAGACTTTAAATACATCTCCGGTGAATAGTGTAAAGACTGGAAATACCAACATGCCGGCTATTCATTCATTTCAATTGATTTTCGTGCTTATATCCAATTAAGGTTCAAGCACGCTGTCTTGAACACATTTGGGCTGTCTGTCGAGGACAGTGGGTTAGTTGTTAGTGAGAGAGAATAGGGTGTAGTGGTCTTATACCTACCTACCCATTGAGTCGTTACAGCTCAGGGGCCTAGTTCACTAAACATCGTCAATTTACGTTTACGTGTAAAACTTCCACCTGTCGTACGTCTAACGTCTCTACGTGTACGTTTACTCCATTCCACGAAGCCGGTCGTAGAAATACTACTAACTTACTTTGCACGTAAATCTACGTCTGTTTTCTTTTGCAGCTCATTTAGCAGAAATTTGACATCTAAAGCCGATTATTGATAAATCAATGTGCTCTAGTACTGTCGTTCAACAAAACAAACTTATAACTTTTAAAGAAAGAAAGAATTAAAACTTGAAAAAATTTGGAAACACCGTTTCCGGTATACCAAACCAACAACGGTTGTACTGTACCAAATAAATTCCT
>NC_054706.1:55633898-55703898 GCF_016097555.1 Gigantopelta aegis
AATTTCCCAACGGATTAGACATTATATTTCAAATGGACGCAACCGGGGTGCTACAGTTGACGAAATCGGGAAATTTTATTAGTTACAATTGGTCGTGTGGGGAAAGTAATCAAGTCGGGCGGAACTAGCCGACAGGATGTTAGCTTTGGAATGGGCAAGACGTCAGAAGAAAAGAAGAATAAACGTGGGTTACTGGGCGAGATTGGCGAAAGGGTTACAGGCACCAGGTTTGCGGATGGTAGTCAGAGGGCTCGAAACCGAGACAATTATATGTAGGAACTGGCTCTGTGATTGTTACCGGCCTCGGTGGTGTCGTAGACATAAGGCTGGTAGGTACTGGGTTCGCGGCCCGGTACTTGCTCCCACCCAGAGCGAGTTCTAACGACTCAGTGGGTAGGTGTGAGACCACCATACCGACTTCTCCTCGCTCACTAACCACTAACCCAATGTTCTGGACAATCAGCCCAGATAAATGAAGTGTGTGGCCAGGACAGCGTGCTTGAACCTTAATTGAATACAAGCACGAAAAAAAGCTTAAATAAATTAATGTGAGTGTTAGTGAAACAGAAGGTTTGTTTTGTTCAACGACACCACAAGAGCACTAGATTAATGTTAGACATTTGGGAAATCGATACATACTCTTTCATACACCATTCGTTGTGTATTGGCTGGAACGAAGGTTCAGTGTCAGAGGAGACATAATCGAGATTTTTTTATTACAGATAGTTAAATTTGAAAGTGATGCTTTCTTACCTATTTTATAAATTTACTTGTTATCGATTCTTATTTAGATAGTACATGCATAAATGTTGAAGCGTCCTTTGAGCCAGTGATGTTGATGAGATAATTCACAGGTATCAGTTATTGGTCCTAGAACTGAATACTAGTATATGAATGAATGTCAGAACTGTTAATTATATTTAGACACTGCTGCAGCAAGCGTAGGTGTTGCGGATTTTGGCGGGGGGGGGGGGGGGGGGGGGGGGGGTGGGGTTGGTTTTTGTTTTTTTTGGGGTTTTTTTTTTCTTTTTACCCTAATGAGAAACAAGCATGAAACTGAAACAGTGAATGCTTTCTTAGCATGGCATTGTTAGTTTAGTGACTCAGGATGTATGTTAATGTGTCTGGTGTCTGCATAAAAGGAACGGATCAGTGTCGTTTAATTCATTCATTCATTCATTCAATTTATTCTCCATTATTTCGTTCATAGTTTCGACCAGTAATCCATCCATTCTGTCCTTCACTCGCTCATTCATTCTTTCAATTCATTCTCCACCCATTTATTCATTTACCCGCTTAGCCAGCAATCCATTAATTCTCTCACTCGTTCGTTCTTTCGTTCGTTCGTTCGTTCATTCGTTCGTTCATTCATTCATTCATTCATTCATTCATTCATTCATCCATTCACTCATTCATTTCATTCTCCATTCGTTCATTCATTCATCTGCCAATTCATTTATTCATCTGCCAATTCATTCATTCGCTCATCCATTCATTCACTCACTCATTCATTCACTCAGTCATTCCTCCATTCATTCATTCATTTACTCACTCACATGCATGAGCTGTAGCTTCCCTTGTATACACCGGGTGCTAGGATCGATCGTTGTCCACGGACTCGGATATTTTCGTGCCTCAACTATTGCCCTACCTCAGATACATCAAAAGCCGCAATTTTTCTTGTTATGTCTATGGGAAATTAAATTACATACACAAGATCCCGTCCTGCTAATCTGTAAGAGGAAGCTAATTTCTTTTATAAGATTTCAGTCTAATTCACATCGTCTACACCATTCGATTGTCTCTCTAACAGGTTCACATGAGTACATCTAAACCTATCAGCCGATCTTTGGCGGAAAGCTAAAATTATTATCATGTTTGACTTTACTTGTGTAATACGTTTATTCAATAATGCATACATAAATAATGCACGAGCTAACAGTTATTATTAAATGTATTTCCCAAGAGCAATGCACTTCGCTTGTTACGAGTTTAGGCAATTTTTAGTGACAATTGGAAACATATTGCACAGGAAGATCAAATGTAGTAATAGGTAACGCATATTTTATATTTCCTAACAGAGTTGTATTGTGCTAGTATCGTAAATACTTGTAACGGATAATTAGAATCTATGTGCAACATATTTTACAATGTGTGTATAGTTACGACCTTTTGGTTTATTTTGTGTTCTCAGATATGAAAGAAAGAAATGGTTTATTTAATGACGCACTCAACCCATTTTATCTACGGTTATATGGCGTCAGACATATGGTTAAGGACCACGCAGATTTTGAGAGGAAACCCGCTGCCGCCACTATATGGGCTACTCTTTCCAATTAGCAGCAAGGGATTTTTTATTTGCGCTTCCCACAGGCAGGATAGCACAAACCATGGCCTTTGTTGAACCAGTTATGGATCACTGGTCGGTGCAAGTGGTTTACACCTACCCAGGCCATCGGTCTACAGGCTGGTAGGTACTGGGTTCGGATCCCAGTCGAGGCATGGGATTTTTATTCCAGATACCGACTCCAAACCCTGAGTGAGTGCTCCGCAAGGCTCAATGGGTAGGTGTAAACCACTTGCATCGACCAGTGATCCATAACTGGTTCAACAAAGGCCATGGTTTGTGCTATCCTGCCTGTGGGAAGCGCAAATAAAAGATCCCTTGCTGCTAATCGGAAGAGTAGCCCATGTAGTGGCGACAGCGGGTTTCCTCTCAAAATCTGTGTGGTACTTAACCATATGTCTGACGCCATATGACCGTAAATAAAATGTGTTGAGTGCGTCGTTAAATAAATAAAAAAATTACTTTATGTATTTAACGTAAGTCAAGGGCGGGACGTAGCCCAGTGGTAAAGCGCTCGATTGAGGCGCGATCGGTCTAGGATAGACCTTCGTCTGTCAACCATTGGGCTATTTCTCTTTCCAGCCAAAGCACCACAGCTGGTGTATCAAAGGTGTGGCATGTGTTATCCTGTTTTGTGATGATGTATTTATAAGATATCTTGCTACTAATGGAAAAATGGTTTCCTCTCTAAGACTATATGTCAAAATTACCAAATGTTTGACACCCAATAGCCGATGATTAATAAATCAATGTGCTCTAGTAGTGTCGTTCCAGAAAATAAACTTTACCTTTAACGGACGTGAATGTATGTAACGTACGTGCATATATGTAACGTACGTATAAACATATGTAACGTATGTATCTGGTTTTCTGTGGTTATGCGTCAGTGCGTATGTATGTGCGATAAGTCACCGATTTCTGTAACGTAACACTATCCAGCGCACTGTGACACTGGTACATCTGATCAGATGACAACCACTAGCGTTACTAGCATTAGCCCGACACGTCTGTGGTACACGTTAGTGCCAGTTCCGTCTGATTGGTGTCTGTCAGTTTCAGAATTCACGTCACTCAGACACCAATGACAAGTAGAACTGAAGAATCAGACACCGCGCTAATGTTAGCTCGTCAGACAATTGACGGCAGTGCTATAGTCTGACTCGGTCCTTAAATTATTCAAATTCAGCCACGTTCAATTAGGCGGAACGACTGTTACTGGCGTTTCGTTTCAAATTGGTTCTCAAGTACATACTAACCTTTTTCATTGATTATTTTTGGGGGGGTTTTTTTGGTGTTGTTTTTGGGGGTTTTTTTTTAGTTTTTTGTTTATGCTTACATTCATATACGATTCAAAATCGTTATCGAGGACTTTTGAGTTCAGATATATTGAACACCAAAAGAAACGGGAATATATGTTTTAGCTGTAGCATTAAATTTAGGTGGCGTTGTTGTAGCGTTTTTGTGGGGTGGGGGTGGGGGAATTTTTTTAAAAGGGGGTTTATTGAATGGATCTAAAGGTTGAGATGCAGGACAGTTACAGGTTGATAAACCGGTTATTATTTCATGGACTTGGGCGTTTGTAACAAACTAACCATGACCCTTATTTGCCTTTCTTTTTGGTGTTCATTGTGTAGGGGCGGGACGTAGCCCAGTGGTACAGCGCTCGCTCGATGCGCGGTCGGTGTGGGATCGATCCCCGTCAGTGGGCCCATTGGGCTATTTCTCGTTCCAGCCAGTGCATCACGACTGGTATGTCAAAGGCCGTGGTATGTACTACCCTGTCTGTGGGATGGTGCATATAAAAGATCCCTTGCTGCTAATCGAAAAGAGTAGCCCATGAAGTGGCGACGGCGGGTTTCCTCTCGCAATATCTGTGTGGTCCGTAACCATATGTCTGACGCCATATAATCGTAAATAAAATGTGCTGAGTGCGTCGTTAAATAAAAGATTTCTTTCTTTCATTGTATAGTGATTGTCTGTCCAGGACAGGTGTTCATTAATAGTCAGTGGTTGGTCAGGAAGAAGTTGGGGGTAGTGACCTAACCGGGACATATTCTCATCAGACATATCGAAAGTAACAACCCCGAGGGATTAATAGGACCTACGATCCATCGAATCTCAGACGAGCGCTCTTTTTCTAAGAAGCACACCGTCCTCGTTAAAGTAACAGTATTTACATAGGTATTCGGTTAAGGCCAAATATTCAGATTTGATATTCGTATTTTCTATGTATTTTCTATGTTGGTGGAGATATTATATTATCTCTCTCTCTCTCTCTCTCTCTCTCTCTCTCTCTCTCTCTCTCTCTCTCTCTCTCTCTCTCTCCTCCTCTCTCTCTCTCTCTCTCTCTCTCTTACATATGATATCCAGCAAAGACACAATAGTTACATTTCATATTCGTTAAAGGCACAACACCTACATTTCATATTCGTTAAAGGCACAACACCTACATTTCTTATTTGTTAAAGACACAACACCTACATTTCATATTCGTTAAAGACACAACTCCTACATTTCCATATTCTTTAAAGGCACAACAATACTTACATTTTATATTACTTAAAGGCACAATCATCATTTGCTGTATTCCTTGCGGTATCTGATCTAGCGGTATTTTCTCTGCGGTCACTTTCCTGCAGTACCCTTCGTCCTGCAGACGTCGGAAGAGGTCCAGCCTCGTATTGTTCAGTGTGAAGAAATGCCCGTCCTTCTCGGCCACCTGCAGTCTCGGGTACTCTCCCTTGTCCATGACTTTCTTGCAGAAACTCTGCATAACCGTTTCGCTGTGCAGTAAGGCGATCGTTTCGCTCTCGGCACAGCTCGTGTACAGGATGTGTGAAGGAACAACTCTCACTTCGCTGGGCTTGGAGTTAAACGCGACTGGAAACATTAGTGGGGCGGGTATAACGGTGACTATTATACTGTCCGATGGACTGTGGTTAAGTGTCTTTAACTGCTCGTAAAATCCACTTCCTTCTTACATTATGTTTTTTATAAAAAGAATAAAAATCCAATGCATTCTGTTCATTTGGTTTTCTTTTGTTTAGTTTCTGTTCTGTTATTTTATTTGTTCCTTCTTTCTTTCTCTCTTTTTACCTTGTCTTTTCTTTTGTTTTTTCTTTCTTTCTCTTTTAGTGTTTTTATGAACTGTTAAATAAAATATAACTGTAAGTAAAAGATGTCCCTTTGAAAGCACTTGGTAATATAACGTGGCTAGAAATATCAATGTGTACAAATTTCATAGACTGCCGCAGATCGACGTGCTGTCTTTAACTGAATTTACTTTCACGCAACATCTTTATCATACAGCAGTAAACATATGTTACAGGTCCACAGAATATCTTGAAACCTGGATCTCAACAATCACACGGACTAATAAACTAGCGAGTTCTCTGTGCATGTAACTATGCACACACTTTAATTTCTTGCCAATGTATAATTAATGCATGTAATACTTTCAGTATTTTTGTTTTGTTTTTGTTTACGTAAATCCCATTGGACACTCCGTAAACTGAAATAATGGGTATCAACAATTACATGAACTGTTCTTCGATTAGTTCACTGAACGTAGCTACGTGTAGAAGCCTCGCTTTCGTCGTAATTCATTATTAATACTTGCAAAAAGTTATGCTGATTAACCTGTTACGTAAATCCAGTCGAACACTTAAACTTAAAAAACAGAAGGCTCCAAACTTCCATTAAGCACGCAAGAATATTAACAGTCACGAAAACGTCTTTGTTTTAACTAAATTTATATGTTCTCAAAGTCTTTACTCACTTTTTTTTTCTTCTTTTTTTTGTTTCTCACTGAATGCAATATTGAAACACTCAAACCCGTTCTGCGGACCTTTTTTTTTCAACGTATATTCTGATGTAATTCCGGCCGAAGGCTCCTAACTTCGATTAAACGTCTCTCTTGAAAAGCCATCGCAAGTTGACTCTTTTACTCGGAGAGTATAACGCGTTCACAAATGACAAATCAAAGTTGTGGAATTGAGCAATGATCCACTTGAGCGCAATGGGCGAAAAGGCTGTTTCATTGGCAGGGCTGACGCTGTGCCGTTATCTCCACAAATACTCTGCAGCTCTTGCGTCTTCTTACAGTCGAGACTACTGCAAGGGCAGTCGAGTCTTGCACTGTTGAAACGAATCTATACTAGTATCGATTATCTGGGGGAAAAGCACGCTGAAGTTCGTTCTCTCTCTTCTCTCTCTCTCTCTCTCTCTCTCTCTCCTCCTCTCTCTCTCTCTCTCTCTCTCTCTCTCTCTCTCTCTCTCTCTCTCTCTCTCTCTCTCAACTGCTCTAGTTTTTCGATTTTCGTCTTGCTGAGCTTCCAGGTAACATCACACCTGCTTCTTACTGGCAGGTGAATTCAGTCTCGCGGGTTCATTAATTATGCATGTGTATTGACGTCATAGAAACAATGACGTCCGGTAATCCATTACCGCACCCGGAGAGGCATCTATCTCCATAGGATATAATTATTATGGTTGTAATTCGCTACGGGGGGTCTCAGTGGTTTTAGAGTATTGTTTATTTCCCTTGCAGATCACACACAAATATTTTATATACATAATTGTCGGTGACAAATGGCGTATATTACGAGAATTGGCAATTACATTTAGTGAGAAAGTAGGTCACATGGAATGCATGCTTTAAGTTAATCCAATTATCCTGCCGTTAAAGAACTAGAAGGACATTATAATAGTTATAATCTAAATGTCCAAATGTCCTTATAGCTCTCTAAATCGCTTAGCTTCATGTTCTATCACCGTTACTCAGGATTGTTTGTTATTTTTGTTTGGGGGGGAAGGCTCCTTTTCGCTCCCCCCCACCCCTTCCTCTCTCTCTCTCTCTCTCTCTCTCTCTCTCTCTCTCTCTCTCTCTCTCTCTCTCTCTCTCTCTCTCTCTCTCTCTCTGTTGTACACATAAAACAGTTTAAAGTTAGTCTCTGGTATATTTTTAAATATTTAAGCAATTAGAATAACACATATATATATATATAGATATATATATATATATAATATATAATATGTTGTGTGTGTGTGCCGCGTGTGTGCCTGTGTGTGTGTGTGGTATGTTGTATGTTATGTAATGTATTGTGTGTTGTGTGGTGTATATATATATATTATATATATATATATATATATATATATATTATATATATATAATATATATATATATATTGTTAATGTCATTCTTTGATATCCTTTATATTTTATTTATAAGCTATACTCTATTCCAGCAAACATTGTATGTGATTTTGTCAATAATTCAAGTTTGGCTTCACATAAAAAGAAAAGGAAACTGCTCTAGGAAAACAAACAAAGTTCTATTTGTATGTGCAAATTGTGAAAAAATTGGTCAAGATATAAATAAAACTTCAATACTCACCCATAATGAAAAACATTATCTGCTCATGGAGTTTTAAATTATTATTTGTCGATTTGTATTGAAATCCTACACATACAAACAGATCACCATATACTAGTTTGTATTGAAATCCTACACATACAAAACAGATCACCATCTACTAGTGTGTTTTGTTTACTGACACCACATTGATTTACCATCTATTAGAGACACGTTAACAAAAGAAAAATCAAACGTAGAGATTTGTAGGATAAACTAATGAAGAAAATACAAATTTAAACTCCATGCCATTCTTCTCTTTTATTTACAGAATATTATTATTATTGACCAACGTTTTTACAATTTTCACATAAAAATAAAACATTTTGTGTCTTTTTTTTTAAATAGAATTGAAAAAATACTTAAAATATTTGCCGGTACGTGGTATAGATCACATTTAAATGTATGACCTACGGCTTTAGCTGGATTGCATTATTACGATTATTGTAATCTTGTTTTCCAATTTACAAGTTTTATTATTACTATATCAGATATCTGAGCAATTTGTTCTTCCTGAATTTATTCGCAACTGTCAGCTTTTTCTGATCTCATTTCATTTAATTTATACTTATTTTCGTGCTTGTATCCAATTAAGGTTCAAGCACACTGCCCTGGGCACACACACACACACACACACACACACACACACACACACACACACACACACACACACCTCAGCTACCTGGGCTAATGCCAGATGGTTAATGGTTAGTAATTAGTGTTTAGTGAGAGAAAAGTCGGTGGTGTAGCCATTGGGTCGGTAAACTCGCTTTTGGAGGGAGGCGGTACCGAGATGCGAACTCGATACCTACCATACTTAAGTCCGGTGGCTTCCTGGTCTCAACGCAGTTAGCTGCTGGTTTATTATTGGCTTTAATCAGTACAGTCGGATCTTCATGGTTCAATCAGAAGTATAAATTGGTTCTTCCTGGTTTCAATCTGAACAAAAGGCTCACTGTAGTTTTAATAACGTTTGTTTTGTTTAACGACACCGCTAGAGTAGATTTTTTTTTAATCGTCGGCTATTGGATATCAAACAGTTGGTGATATTGACATATAGGCTTAAAGGAAAGACGCTACATTTTCCCATAAGTAGCAAGGGATTTTTTATATGCACCAAACCACAGACAGTATAGTACATACCACCATGGCCTTTGATATATCAGTCTTGGTGCACTGGTTGGAACGACAGATGGCCCAATAGGCCCACCGACCGTGATCGATCCCAGACCGACCGCGCATCAAGCGAGCGCTTTACCACTGGGCGACTTTACGCCCTGAGGTTATAATAAGAGCAACCGGCTCTTACTGATTTTAATCAGAGCAATAGAATCATCATGGTTTCATTTAGAACAACCGATTATTTGACATGACAATGATTGATTATTTTCGGAAGTTTAAAAAGTATTTTTTTGGGGGTGGGGTAAGGATGGGATAGGACTCGATGGAGATTCAAATTCATGCAATAAATGATCGGGGTTTTCGGGGGTGGATTTGGGGGCTGCCTTTTATCAGATCTAGAACAAATTCTTCTTCTTCTTTTTGGAGGTTTTTTTTTTTTTTTTTTTAGCTCAGTTAATAGAGCACTTACCTCAGATTCTTGCGCCATAGGATCGAACCATCGGAGTGGACCCATTCTCTGATTGGTGTTATTCCGGTCCCAACCAGGCACCACGACTGGTATATCAAAGGCTGGTATGTGCTATCCTGAATGTGGGAAAATGCATATAAAAGATCCCTTGCTGCTAATGCAGCTAAAATGTAACGGGTTTCCTTTAAGACTACCAGTTAATATTACCTAATGTTGGACATCTAATAGCTAATGATTAATAAATCAATGTGCTCTAGTGGTGTCATTAAATAAAATAGACTTTATTCTAGATTAACTGTACACATTGTATTGAACAGATAATCAAAATATGAGAAAATTAGTCTTCGTTGTTTTTCCTAGCTATTTGTTGCGTTACTTATGGATTCTGTCTGTCGGAGTTTTTATTAAAGGCCATTACATCGTACGATTCTCATTATTTGCCATCTAATGTTTGTTTTTTTGTAGATATTATTGCTATAATGACTTCCCAGAACATTGAATAATGGTTGTTTTAATAGCATATTTTGCACGTTTATGCTCAAAACAACATTTTCAGCGTGTCAAACGGAAATTGTTACCATAATTGAAATACCATTTAAGAATTTTGTTTGGGTTTTAATGTTTTCCTTTTTGCGATATAAAATGTGCTGCGTGCGTCGTTAAATAAAATAATTGTCCTTCCTTCCCTTTCTTCCAAAATAAATTCAGTTGGTGCTTGTTGTTTTTTCATATTTTCTAGCTTATTAGGTTGGTTTGTTTCCTCATTTATTATCTATAGGCGGCGTCTTCTTCTTCATCATCATCTTCTTCTTCTTCTTCATTGGTTTTCTTGCCTTTTATTCGTAGTTTATTTTCGGTTTCGTTTTGTTGTTTTGTTGCTGTTGAAGATTTTTTTTTTTTTTTTTTTTTTTTTTTTTTTTTTGGTGGGGGGGATTGTTTTAGCTTTTGTTTATTTATTGGAAATTTTAGGTAGGGGTTTGCGTGCGAGAATTTGGAAGGGATTTGTGATGAGGTTTTTTTTCTTCTTCAGTTTTACGTATAATATTCTATTCGCATTCTAGATTCACGCCAGCAAACAATCAATGTCGTAATACATTAATTTCTCACACTGGTCATATCGACCTCACGTCTAAGTACAAGAATTATTGTTATAAGCGAAATATTGCACTTGAACCACATGTGACCGCGAAAACAAAATAAGCTATATCTCCCGAAGAGTGGAATAAATATCGGTGTCTAATTCCGTCTCATCTTCTCTCGACAAGTTGCATGTCCATAATGATTCAATGATTAGCAAGCCTGATTTATATTCATTATAACGCATACATATATAGACGCCAGGAATAAAACGACTCGTTAATAACAATGGCAATACGCACGCATGCAGTGAGGTATGTATAATTCACAAACGAACAGAGCGAGAATAAATACCAAGCAGTCATTTAGAGATACGTGCGTGAAACTTTATCTCTTTTTTTGTGCTTTGTTTCGTTCTGTTTCGATTTTTTTCTGTTAAATATTATTTTGTTATATATGTATATGTATGTATGTATATATATTGTTATCTATCAATTAGCCAATACTAAACGAAACTTAAAGCCACAGCTCGCAATCCACACACACACACCAACTCCATCCCTGTCATGGTCAGAACTCTCTGGCGAAGTCAGAGGTTGTGCCCACGACAGGCGTGCCTGAACAGTTCTTTGATGGAAGCATGCCAAAAATTACCCACACCCACAACGTGAAACTGTGTTGCTATTGTAGAACTTGTATGACTGGCCGTATGAATACAGCGTTCAGGGTTCGTGATGTAGCCCAGTGGTAAAGCGCTGACTTGATGCGCGGTCGGTCAAGGATCGATCCTCGTCGGTGGGCCCATTGGGCTCTATCTCGTTCCAGCAAGTGCTCCACAACTGGTGTCTGTGGGATGCTGCATATAAAAGATCCACTGGTGTTAATCGGAAAGAGTAGCTCATTGCGTGGCGGCAGCGGGTTTCCTATCTTATTATCTGCATGGTCATTAACCATATGTCAAACACTATATAACCGTAATCAAAATATGTTGAGTGCGTTGTTAAATAAAACTTTCTTCCCTTCCTTTGCATCGTTTAATCTGAATAGATACTGAGTGTGTACATTAGTTATAGACTATTATAAGAAGAAAAGTCAAACAATATGCATCAGCCCACAGACAGGATACCACATATCACGGTCTTTGATATTCCAGTCGTGGTGCACTGGTTGGAACGAGAAATAGTCCAATGGGCCCATCGATGCCAAACCGACCGCGCATCAAGCGAGCGCTTTGCCACTGGGCTACGTCCCTCCGCTTGTCTATCAGCGAATATTCAGAAGGTAATGAAGGGACTATCCTGAGTTTTATGCTGTTGTAACACATTTGCGACAGACATAGTATTTTAGATAAAAAAAAAAAAAGCCTTACCTATTGCAAATATTTTCTGGTTTAGAATATCTGTATAAACAAGGTGTTTTGTTGTCCTAATGTTGGTAGTAGCCCAAACCAGAGAGATGTTATTACCAGAGTGTTTTTTTCGGTATTGTCAGTATCATATATATTAGGAATACAAATTGTATTATGCGAGCCTCTTATTTTTATTCCAAATATATGATATTGACGATACCGAAACACACGAGGGTAACAATCTATTTTATCATATAATCTGAAGCTTAATACAACGTGTTTTTGTAAACTGTATACACAACTTTAATTTCAGTCCGCCATTACTAGATATTCAACTGACGTAAGAATATGTGGCGCGGTGTCATTTTGAATGTAAATGACGTCAAAATCGAATGGCGTCATTTTGGATGTCCTTACATCAAAATAAAGTAGTGCATAACGTCTTTTTGTTTTCTGAACGCTGGACAGTTTTCGGTGTAAAATTGCTATTGAAATGTTTTCATTTGATGACTATGAATGCATACGTCAGTTATGGAGTGTCACCTTAGTACGTTTGCTTAAATGCCAATAAACCTAGTGCCGTGACATCGATTAATTTGCAAAGTTATTAAATTCTTAAGGTATGTGATCTGAAAAATATCACACACTTTGATTTGCACTGAAAATGTAAGATATTATATGATAAATATACAATGAATATACAGACACTGGTATTCTAAACAAACAAAACTGTATTTAAAATGTGATTATACTCATCAAAAAGGATCGCTTGAGGTGTTTGCGTCGCAGGATCGAACCACCTCGGTGGATCCACTCAACTGATTGGGTTTTCTCTCGTTCTAACCAGTGCACCACAACTGGTCAAATGCCGTGGTATGTGCTTTCCTGTCTGTGGGAAAGTGCATATAAAGAAAAAGGAAAAATGTAGTGAGTTTCCTCTGATGACCACGTGTCAGAATTACCAAATGTTTGACATCCAATAGCCGATGTTTAATAAAACAATGTGCTCTAGTGGTGTCGTTAAACAAAACAAACTTGAACAAACTCAAGCCAGTCATACTGAGTTTTTTTAGTATGTGGGTGTTAGTTGATTTTTGTAGATGTTTGTTTTCTTTCCTATTACATGGGATCCACGAAGAACCATGGAATTAAAACTATTTATATGCATTACACAATGTGAAAAGACATATATTGCAGCCACACGTGGGCGATTCACTCCGATCGATAGCAAAACAAGTTGATGTTGTTTAATGATACCACTGGAGCACTTTGATTTATTAATCATCGGCTTTTGAATGTCAAACATTTGGTAATTCTGACATATAGTCTTAAAGAGGAAATGCTACATTTTCCCATTAGTAGTAAAGTGGAAAAAGAAATAGCCCAATGAGTCCACCGACGGGGATCGATCCCAGACCGACCGCGCATCAGGCGAATCCGATCAATAACAAATAGCAATTATATACATATTCTTGTTGACACGATAATATATCATTTTCATGACATACCTCTGCGCGGACAGTCTCCCAGAAATATGAAGAACGAATTAATTATCGCATTCAAAGTCGTATCTTTGTAGAAGGCGGAATCAAAAGGGTTTTGTGACGAGGTCATGATTGCTCCCAAGACAAGACAAGCTCTACGTTTACACGACCACCACACATAATAAAATTACACCACTTTGAAATATTACATCAGTGTGGCGTTGAAAATATTTATTGCCATTCTTAACCCCTGGACAGTAACAGTCTGATTGAGATAGATGGCCACCATGGGGATCGTTAGTATGGATGTATCCGTGTCACTTTTGACATCAGCTTTTAACGTGAACAAACGACTTTGCAGCAAAAAGCAAACACGGTGAATGAACTCTGTATAGTGAGTGCTTTGTAGATTAATTGCATTATCTGGTGTGTCAAGGCATTCTGTAATATTATATAGTATCAATGTGAAATTTCATATTGGCAAATATGAGGCAATGTTCTTGCATTCAATGTTTGGATTCTTTGGCGTCGAAAGTATCGTGGAAAACCGTGAACCGGGCTACCCCATAAACTGGTCTATTTACGTTTGACTTGTTTTTAAGGAATTTGCATACGATTGAAACCTGACATCAAAATACTTTTGTTGAATGAAGAAAACCTTCCCCAAAACAAAGTGCACAAATGAGGAAAAGACAAGTAGACATTCAAAATAGTTTTATACATAGGAAAATGTATACACGACCGCCATTTTGAACTCTGCCGCACTATATTAAATGGCTGGTAATGTTAAACAAACCTAAATAAACAAGTTTCACATCATTGTCATTGTCAAAGTCTCATCTGCTTCGCAGAATCATTGCATAAGAGATTCATTCCCAGTCTGGAGCTCCACGCGGTAAGACGTGTTTGTTTCGCTTGTGCACACTGCACGTGCTTTCGTGTGCTCGACTTGGGGGTCCTTCATTTCGTTGTTTTTGTCAGCGAAATGAAGTTATCTACTGGGATGTATGCGGCCATTGGAACTGATTGAACGCTGGAACGCTTCTCGTTTCGATAGTCTGCACCACCAGGTTGGATTCTTTTTCAGCGAGATTCCTCGCCTCCACGTTTTTCTCCGTCTGACTATGTTGACTTGTTTTTTCGTGACTCGTCTGACGGCCATTCTGGTTGTTCGCGTTTAGTCTCTACATGTCCGAGCCTGTCCTAGCAGCACTGGAAGATTGACCGCCCCACTCTAAGAAGAAATAGGAAGCGGGGTCGGCCCCTACTACTCTTTTTTTAGACTTTACATTGTTTTATAGTGATACCATCTCGTATCCTCCGGAGTCGGGCCCGTCTGCACCACTATACCAACCCATGACGACTGGACTATATCCTAGTCTGATACTCTACTCGTTCAGACGGATCCGGCTTCTCAAGATCTGTATTTCAGCACAGCACTACACCTTCAACGTCTATCGACTGTCAATCTAGGGGTTTTCTTGACGGGATGCAACCCATCTCGTCCCTTTAAGCTGTGCACCCAAACGGCCTTAACGAGGCCACTCGCGTGGACATATCGATCGGACTTTAAACGTTTAGATCTGCGTTCAAAATTTTATGTCGAAATTACTTCTTTTTTTGTAATATTATTAAATAGTCCGATTCTCTCTTCTTTCTCTTATTTAATTTTGGACTGTCCTTCTAAAATGCTCCAAATTATATAAATATTCGGCCGAGCAGTCAATTCTTTTTTATTTTTGGCTTGTAACTTTTTTCTTTTTTTTCTTTAATCTATTAACTTTTTTACTAATTGCTATTTTCAAAATTCTGCCCATTTTCACCCCCCCCCCCCCCCCCCCCCCCCCCCCCCCCCCCCCCCTCCATCCCGAGTCAGGCCACCGATCTTATCGGAGGTCGGACTCGGGATGGGCGTGTTCGAAATCCTAGTGGTATATGGGCACGTTAAACTAGTTATCATCATCATCATCATAAGAGATTTGGTGACGTCCCGTGACACGCGTCACTCTTGAAAAACAATAGACCGGTTTCCGGGAGTAGCTGAAAAATGTCAACATTAGACTACGACATGTATTTAATCTCTTCATAACAGAAACTGGCATGGATATTAACATTTGTTGGTTGATTTTGACAATAAAGTGAAGGTAAAACATTATGTCATCAAATCGATTGTACATTACAATGCGCGTGTGTAGAAACCATTTCCCGTTAATAGGCCGGTTCATGTTACTAGTAGTTAATTGTGTATGGGTTTGCGTAATGGATTCGAGCATGTTCCTGAACTTTACATACTGTCATCTAAATGACAGACATCTGCTGTCTGAAATGCGTATATATTCACATATTAGACTAACTAGAGCCCACCAGCCACGGTGGTGTCGAGGTTAAGACATTGGACATAAGGCTGGTAGGTACAGGGTTCGCAGCCCGTTACCGGCTCCCATCCAGGGCGAGTTTTAACGACTCAGTGGGTAGGTGTAAGACCACTCCACCCTCTTCTCTCTCTCATTAACCACTAACCACTAGCAACTAACCCACTGTCCTGGACAGACAGCCCAGATAGCTGAGGTGTGTGTGACCAGGACAGCGTGTTTGAACCTTAATTGGATATAAGCACGAACATAAGTTGAAATGAAATGGAATTAGAGCCAAAAGATATACTCATATACCATTCTCACGTTAAACAAAACACCATTAGAGCAAATTGATTTATTAATTATTGGATGTATATTTCGGTTATTGATGTCAAACATTTGGTAATTTAGACATTTTTAGAGAGGAAATCCGCTAAATTTTTTCATTAGTAGTAAGCGATTTTTTTATGCACCATCCCACAGACAGGATAGCACATACCACGGCCTTTGATATACCAGTCGTGGTGCACTTATTGGTATGTGAAATATCCCAATAGGCGCCGACATGGATCGATCCCAGACCGACTGCGCATCAAGTGAGCGTTTTACACTAGGCTACATTCCGCCCTGCATATACAAAACCTGGAGGTAACGTCTTCTGATTCTAATAGATCTATTATTCTCTCTCTCTCTCTCTCTCTCTCTCTCTCTCTCTCTCTCTCTCTCTCTCTCTCTCTCTCTCTCTCTATCTGTCTCTCTCTCTGTCTCTCTCTCTCTTTCTTACATTATGTAAATTAAAAGCCATTCTGGAAATAACATCCCAAGCTGTCCAAAATAAACTCCAGTCCATCCTCATTGTAAATGTAGATAGGTAATTTCTATACAATGTATATACGAGCAAACTCGTAGTAAAACGGCTATTACGTTATTCTACCCAAGAAATCAAACACCCATTTAGTTTCATAATCTTGCCTTTCACGACTTAATTACTTTTATCTGAAATGTGTGTTAATGGAAGCGACGATAAAAACCTGAACATCGTCGAGAGTGATTACCACAGCAAATCGAAGCCATTTAATAACAGGACACGTAGAATTCCACGGACCATTATGGATAGGAGTTTTGTCCCTACAAGATCAATTGAAAATGACCACTGGTCTTAATGGCGAGTCTGTGGCGAGAAGAAGGGCTCTAATTCGTCTTGAACAGAATGGAATTTCTTCGTGCATTCGGACATAATTGGACTGATGACATGTGGCACGTAGCTGCTGCCGTTCCGTGTGTGTGTGTGTGTGTCTATATATATATATATATATATATATATATATATATATATATATATATATATATATATATGCGGTTTACTCCAGTTTGGTCGAAGTGTTAAATATACGGTAGAAACAGATGATAGAGTCACTAATTACCTGCCTTTTACCGGTAACAAGGAAAACATGGTCACTTGGCAATACACATAAAAGTGCTCGAAATACAGAAGTCATATTACGATATACAACTTACAATATGATAAAATAACTGTTTATAACTTGTGTTTATCCAAGTTTAATTAAATGACCAACTGTATCGGGGTACTGGAGTTGAGTCTTTGCTCCAGTCTGCAGTTGTGCTTTGAGACGCACCAGTCTGTTATCTATTACTCGATACATTCTTTTCCTGGGGGTGGGGTGGGGGCAGCCCCAAATTCGATTTGCATCATCTTTGACCACTCGGCTTTCTCGATTCCCTTAAAGACAGCCATCTCTAAATCAGTATGAAATAATTGTGGATCTAATGGACGATTCACCACTTGTTTGACGTGAGTATTCAGACTGTCAAAGAATCTGACGTATGTAGTGATCTGTCGGTCAGGTTGCAGTGCAAAGACACGGGAGTAGGTATGAGATCCAGAACGAACATGCAGTATGTAAAGCTGGTGCCACAGAGCGGGGAAAGATGAAAATGTTCCGTCCATGTACACCGTTTCCGCAGTCTGTAGAGCTGTCAACTTGTCATCGGTGGCAAAAGCAACCATTTTGTCGTCATCGCCGTCTGTGAAAAGTAGGAAGTGTTTGCCATCTCTGGTTTCTGTCCATGATGCATGTAAGTCCAACTGTGAACGGGTCTGTCGTCCCATTTTTCGAAAACAATAGAGTGGTTACTTGAAATGACAGTCTAGCTTTAGCAAAAATATATCGACAGCAAGAGAGTGGCGTGACCATCGTCATAATGGCACACGGTAATAATATGTATCTGCTTTGTTTTCAAAACAACCTGAGGCGGATCCTGGAGGGACAAGGGGACCACCACTCCTAAACACATTCAAGTGCATTTTCTAGTTAAAAAAAGTCACTGGGTTGCACTTTTCACGAGTTGGTCGATAAGCCCTTTTTCTCTTAGCCACCCTAATTGGATATAAACACGAAAATAAGTTGAAATGAAATGGAATTAGAGCCAAAAGATATACTCATATACCATTCTCACGTTAAACAAATTAAAGTTTGTTTCGTTTAACACCATCAGAGCACATTGATTTATTAATCATCGGCTATTGGGTGTATATATCGGTTACTGATGTCAAACATTTGGTAATTTTTACATTTTTAGAGAGGAAATCCGTTAAATATTTTCATTAGTAGCAAGGGATCTTTTTAAGCATCGTCCCACAGACAGGATAGCACATACCACGGCCTTTGATATATCAGTCGTGGTGCACTGACTGGTACGTGAAATAGCCCAATAGGCGCCGACATGGATCGATCCAGACCGACTGCGCATCAAGTGAGCGTTTTACACTATGCTACATTCCGCCCTGCATATACAAAACCTGGAGGTAACGTCTTCTGATTCTAATAGATCTATTACTGGACAAAGGTCCTAGATATGTGCTTTCCTGTCTGTGGGAAAGTGCATATAAAAAATCCCTTGCTGTTAATTGAAAAATATAACCGTAAATAAAATGTGTTGAGTGCGTCGTTAAATAAAACATTTCTTTCTTTCCTTCTTTCCTCTGATGATTACTAGTCAAAATTACTACATGTTTGACATCCAATAGCCGATAATTAATTAAGCAATGTGCTCTAGTGGTGTCGTTAAACAAAACAAATTTTATTACATTCGTAATTTGGATTTCTTTGGATTAAAAACAAATATGGAGCAGCACAGCATTATTTCTTTGTTGTTCTTTTCTTTTTCTTTTTTGTAGACAGTTTAAAGGGTTTTGTCAGGTTAACCCCCTCGAGCCTCTCCTTGACAAACATTAGATTCGTTACTCAAGTCTGGCAGTCGAATCTCACTGCCTGGTCGGTCAACATCTCTCTGAGACATACATTTACTGTCATCAGGGACTCCAGACAGAACTCTTATCTGGAGTACATCTGATTGACATGGCAGAATTCTGCAATGCTTATTTGCATGGTTTGGTTCATCAAATGCATCACCAAATCTGCCGCTCAAAACACCAACTACTACCATGGCTACAATCAGGGAGAGGATTTCTTTCCACTGACAGTACGAGTCTGAGACAAACGGTTCTGTGCGCAAGAGGATACTCGAGAATTCCAGGAATTCAAAAAGACTTAGTTGAAATTCTTTAATCAAAAATTTGAATTTTTTAAAGCTATAGGCGATAATTCCCATTGACAGTTTTGGGTTGAAATGCATTTCCTTAATTAAAGGCGCTTTTGTTGAAAACGCATGGGAATATAACTGGCTTCGTAGAGTCTGGGCAATTAAATCAGCGGTCTCGCGTTTCCCTTTGTAATATCGTTTACTGATCCCAAACACAACAAAAACTAAATTTTAGTCAATGCATGTCTTCAGATACTCTCATTTGCCTATATAACTAAAACGTCTCGTTGTAATTGTTTGATGCAAAACAGCTTAAATGTATTATTTGTAATCGGCGAAGATTTTTAAAATTTGGGACTTTCCTTTGTAGTTTCCTGCCAAACAATAAACACTGATGTTAACTAAGTTTAACCTAAACGACAAAATCGTTATTGTGAACAACATCATATCTTCGCACAACGCAGAGAGAGAGAGAGAGAGAGAGAGAGAGAGAGAGAGAGAGAGAGAGAGAGAGAGAGAGAGAGAGAGAGAGAGAGAGAGAGAGAGAGAGGGAGAGGGAGAGAGAGAGTATTACCAGAGTGTTTTTTCGGTATTATGCGAGCCTGTTGCGAGTATAATACATTATTTTTATTCCTAATATATGATATTGATGATATCAAAACACACGAGAGTAATGGTCTCTTTATCATATAATCTCAAGCTTAATACAGCGTGTCTTTTGTCAATTGTATACGCAACTTTAATTCCAGTCAGCCATTACTCGATATTCAAATGGCGTAAGAATATGTGAATCGGTGTCTTTTTGAATGGAAATGATGTCAAACTCGAATGACGTCATTTTGGATATCCTTACATAAAAAGAAACTAGTGCTTAATTTGTTTTCATACATACACACATACATACATGTATACATATACTCTTCAAAAGAAGAAATGCAAAACCACATTGTCGTAACATTTGGAGAATTGATTTAATTATTGAATGGTGAGTCCGATAATTACCAAATGTTGCAGGATTGTTCACAATTCACTCTAGTCCATTGTGAGTAAGTGATAGGACACACCACCAAGGTCAAGGTCATCTGGAGTCAATACCGGGTGTGGCCTCCGCGTGTGTTAACAACTGCCTGGCACCGCCTGCCCATTGAAGCAACCAGAGTACGGATGACGTCCCGGGGGATGGTGGCCCACTCGGCCTGCAAGGCTGCTGCCAGCTCGGGCAGGGTCTGGGGCTGTGGTTGTCGCTGTCGGAGGCGTCGGTCCAACTCGTCCCATAGATGCTCAGTTGGGTTCAAATCCGGTGATATCGATGGCCATGGAAGGACATTAATGTTGTTGTTCTGTAGGAAAGCCGTTGTGAGACGTGCTGTGTGAGGCCTGGCGTTGTCATGTTGGAACACTGCGTTGGCGTTGGCCATAACTGGAACGATGTGTGGCCGGAGGATCTGGTCAATGTAGCCCTGTGCATTCAGGTTGCCCTGCACGTGGACCAGGTCAGTTCTGCCAGTGTGTGAGATGGCTGCCCACACCATGACACTACCCCCGCCGAATCTGTCCACTTCCTGCACGCAGTTTGCCGCATAACGTTCACCACGACGCCTATACACGCGACATCTTCCATCATGACGTCGGAGCAGAAATCGCGACTCGTCACTGAACCACACCTACCTGTCTCCATCGCAGTTGAGGCCATTGTCGATGAATCTGGCACCACTGCAGTCGGAGTCGACGGTGTTGTGGTGTTAAGATGACACCTCGAACTGGACGTCTGGCACGAATTCCTACCTCACGTAGGCGGTTCCATACGGTCTGGTCGGATATCCTGCGCAAACCTGGTATTGCTGCGGCTATGGAGGTGGCAGTAGTCAATCGTTCCCGAAGGTGGCGTACCCGGATGTAGCGGTCCTGCCCGGGGGTAGTGACCCGTGGTCGACCGGATCTAGGGAGGTCACGTGTTGATCCATGTTGCTGGTAACGGTCCCACAGTCTGGAGATGGTGCTTGGGGACACATGGAATGCCCTGGCAACGGCCGTTCTGGATTCGCCTGCGTCTAGTCGGCCGATGGCATTGTTTCTCTGCGGTTCACTGAGACGTGGCATGTCCTGGATTGTCAACTGTCGGCCAGATACAGAGGCCAGGCAAGCGAACACCCTGCACTTTTATACTGTCGGTGTTCATGTTGCACGTGCAGACAACGCACGTGCAGTGGTGACATGGTTTGCACGTGGCTGCGTTTTTGCGAATATTCACATTTTGGAACTTTATTGTACAGTAGCTGCGTTTTATCGAATGTAACCGTGGGAATGTGTTTGGGACATGCAATGACCTTATATTCACAAAGCATGAACCGGTAGGAAACATAAAATCGGAGTTATAACCCATTTGTACCCTTTTGCGTTTCTGTTTTTTGAAGAGTATATAATACATAAATATTCATATATCAACTCATACATACATACATACATACATACATGATGAAGAACGGTTTGAGAATATGTAAGAAATAGACTACTATTTATGTTACAACTCATTGAAGGAAGGAAATATTTTATTTAACGACGCACTCAACACATTTTATTTACGGTTATGTGGCGTCAGACATATGGTTAAGAACCACACATATAATGAGAGAGGAAACCCGATGTCGCCACTCCATGGGCTACTCTTTTCGATTAGCAGCAAGGGATCTTTCATATGCACCATCCCACAGACAGGATAGTACATACCACTGCCTTTACACTAGTTGTGGAGCACTGGCTGGAACGGGAAATAGCTCATTGGGCCCACCGACGGGAATCGTTCCTAGATCGATCGCGCATCAGGCGAGCGCTGTACCACTGAACTACGTCCCGCTCTTACGGTTATATGGCGTCAGACATATGGTTGAGGACCACACATATAATGAGAGAGGAAACCCGCTGTCGCCACTTCATGGTCTACCCTTTTTGATCAGCAGCAAGGGATCTTTTATATGCACCACCCCACAGACATGATAGTACATATCACGGCCTTTGTTACCCCAGTTGTGGAGCACTGGCTGGAATGAGAAATAGCCCAATACAACTCATTGTTTAAACATGTATCCAACTCGCTTTCGATCGTTAGATTCATTCCAAAATAACTCGTAATATACATTACAGCTAATGGCCACTCATGTAGTATTGTCTACATATAATATACATTATTTACAACAATCAATGCATTAGTAACAACACAATAGTAATAGTGGAAAACAGTTTTCATGTGGGCCAATCGGTTGTTTTACAAGACACCATATAAATTATAATTGATTATTTCATAAAACAAATCTCTTTGCTAAAATAACATTTCATACAAAAGGTTTTGGATTCTATGGCAACCTGATATAATCATTTAATTCCGTCTCACACAAATCACTTTTCTTTCTTTTTTTTAGATAAAGTAACCTAGTAGAAAGAACTCATGTATAATTGTCGGTTAAATCGATTTGAATCCGGGCTAATATTGAAATATCATTTTTTTTTAAAAGAGATTTCTGCCTTCGTGGATTCCATTGAAAGATATACGTCGACGTAGCAAGAACGTAATGTGATTACATTGTTGTTGTTGGGGGGGGGGGGGGGGGGGGGGGGAGGTTTTGTGACAAGACACACTGTTTTTACAGTAAATACGCTGTATTTCCATGCATAATGCCATACAATTGCATTACTGCAGTTACCTTCACCATCTAGTTTAGAAATATATTTAACACAAAATGAAACGTATTCCAGTATATACTGGACAAAAGTATGAAACTGTTGGTTGTTGTTTTGTTGCTTTTTGTTCATTTGTGTTTTGTTAGTATTGTTTTGGGGTTTTCTTGTGGAGGTCTTTTCTGGTGTTTTTTGTTTGTTTGGGGTTTTTTTTTTGCGTTTGTGTGTGTGTTTGTTTGTATTTATTTTTTGGTTTTTTTTTTGGGGGGGGGGGGTGGGGTTCTGTTTTTTCTTCGTTTTTTTTTTCGTTATTGTTTGCGTTTGGTGTTTTTGTTTAGTTTTTTGGTTTGTTTTGGTTTTTGGTTTGTTTATTTGTTTTTTAGGGTTGTTTTTGTGTGTGTGTGTGGGGGGGGGGGTCTGTTTAAAGTCCGTGTACGAACAAATTCATTTAGTAGTAATTTGGACAAGGCATGGCTTGTACTCTAAATGAATTACGAGGGCGGAAATGGAGTTTTGGGTTTTTCAATTAGCACGCCAAGTTCATTACAGTACCTATTAACTTAATTAGATTCTTAGTGGAGGTATTAGTATTAGGTAAACGGCGATTCGTTTTTGTATGTGTTTGTGTAAGGGAAAGAAGATGTGTTGTACGGCGTTTGTGTTTGAGTAATGTTTTTGTGTGGTGTGTGGCGTGGTGTGTGTGTGTGTGTGTGTGTGTGTGTGCGCGCGCGCGCGCTTGTGCGTGCGTGTGTGCGTGTTGCTAAGAAAAGTGTGGTGTGGCGTGTGTGTTTGATGTGTTTGTGTGGTTTGGAGTGTTGTGTGTGTATATGTATGCGTGTATATATGTGTGTATATGTACATGTGTGCGTGTGTGTGTGTGCGTATATGCATTTATACATATGTGTTCATATGTGCGTGTGTATGTGTGCGTGCGTGAGTGTTTATATACAATCACTAAATTGCATAATCCACTCACAGAAATCTGGTTAATGAAAATTATACCCCACTTCCTGTCTCGTTATCAGTTCCATGACCAGTTTACGGGGACAAAGGTTTGAAGTTGTTTTTCATATCTTCAAAGTCTTTTGACTAAAAGTAGCAGGAGTGACCCGGTCGAAAGTGTGGGCTAACTAGAACAGTGTTAGACAGCATATGCAATTATTTCAGATGATAATCCAAAATAGTTGTCAAACTTCATAATTTTCTTTCTTTTTCACTGAACTCATCTGGGAAAGTCACACAGACAGTTGTTGTATTGCTCTTGTTGATTTTAAAATTAGTTTGGATACAGAGAAAATAAAATGTTATTAATGATAATTTATTTCCAGGATGGTATGTCCTCCTCAGGCTCCGAATCAGTTGTTAAGTCCGGACAAGTTTTATGTTCTGCATCCTCTAACTTTGTTGCCATTGATACCCTGGCTTTATATGAGACTACTTAATGTATTGGGAAGCATAGGCTTTGTGTTGTTGCACTATGTGACGGAACATGCTCTTATCTTTTCGCCTGTGGTGATGTTAATTGTTTTAGAGGGCCGTGTGTAGCTTGGTTACGTAATACCCCCGCGCGACGGTGGTAGTCCTGCGTCCCAATACACACCCAGACCAGGTGTGGATGCCATGTGGAGAGTGGTTACGTAATACCTCCGCGCGACCATGGTATCTCTAGCGGACTAGGCGTCGATCAGTCTAGGCTTGTAAGGAAATATACCGTCTCTGGGAGAGGTGGAAATATCACATGATAGGTGAGGTACCGCGTTGTGCCCCCAGGCGATATTCCCTGTCTTTGGATTAGTCTGGGCTTTTATAATAAATAGCTAGGATTTTAGATATATCGGGGAGAAACATTGGAAGTATCCAGGGTAACGGACGTGGTCCAACTGAACGAAATATATTAGTTCAGACCGGACTTGGTAAATATATTTATTTCTGCTCTGTTGTATAACCTTGATGTGATTGATGTGACTTTAAATATTTTAATACTGTGTTATACCAATATTCTTTAGACAGTGTCTCCGGTAATCTGACGAAGTAAATTGTAGGCTTCACTGTTCTAATATTTTTATACGAGTATTTGGTAAGATAAAGCTTAGCCGGTCATCCTAGAGGACCTAGGTAAACTGTAGGTTATTGTCTTTATTGTGATATGTACCAGTATTAATTCTGTATTATAAGGTTACTGAATGAGTATTTAAGGGTTAATTAAAAATTAACCAGTGAGGAATAGAGTTGTAATTCCTTTATTAATTAAGTTCCCCTGGCAACGTTTCTCAATTATCACACGTGTGTGTTTGTTGTATCACGGTGAAGTGATTAGAATATTGTGTAAACTAGACACCTAGTGATTAACTAATTAAGTGATTAGCTCTGGGTTGTTATTATATTGTTGTTGTTAATTAACTACTGCGGCAAGTATATTTGTCAGCTTAGTGTTAATACAGATTCCAATGTGTATTGTGTTTTGTTGTGTTTTCTAGTGAACTAAACGTGCTGTATATATATATATATATATATATATATATATATATATATATATATATATATATATATATATATATATTTATATAAGATCTTATCTCTGATTATACCTAGAGCCGAGCCACTCGGGTATAGACTGCCCGATACAGAGAGATCTAATAGATATACAGTTAGGAGAGATATTTGGATAATCGTGTTTTATTCAGTTACGGGTATTATAGGATCCCCGTGACACACTATCATCAGGTGCCATCCATGATCAAGTGAAGAAGGTGGCCATGGGACATATACTTTGTAATAATTGAGCAGCAGGCATATTTGATGTTGTAAGAGTCCTAATCTGGTTTTCAAGGAAGGAAGGAAATATTTTATTTAACGACGCACTCAATATATTTTATTTTCGGTTATATGACGTCAGACATATGGTTAAGGACCACACAGATATAAAGAGAGAAAACCCGCTGTCGCCACTTCATGGGCTACTCTTTTTCGATTAGTAACAAAGAATCTTTTATATGCACTATCCCACAGACAGGATAGTTCACACCACGGCCTTTGGTACACCAGTTGTGGGCACTGGCTGGAACGAGAAATAGCCCAATGGTCCCACCGACGGGGATCGATCCTAAACCGACTGCGCATCAAGCGAACGCTTTACCACTGGGCTACGTCCCGCCCCATTGATGTTGTAAGAGTCCTAATCTGGTTTTGACTTCCTCTTCATCATTCGCCCTTGGATATCCTGGCTTCACCCATGTTTAAACTATTTAGGTAAATCAAAGCAAATTTATCTGACTCAAATGTTTAATTTCTTTACCCTCTATAATGTCAATGTTATATTTAAAAAAACAGCTAGCAGGATAAAACATTATACGTCTTCTTCTTCTTCCCATGCCTATTTGGTTGCTGGGAGCACAGCCATTCGACTAAGGAACGCCACTGTTGTCTGTTTGTGGCCATCTTTTCCATCTCTCTCCTGGTGTAACCCATCTCCGTTGTTTTTGCTAGGAAAATAAAATATTAACTCCCACTGATTTACACACCAGAGTTAGACATAAGACATTATTAACTACTGAAGATGCCAAGACAGTTCCATGCTCAAGCTATATACATGTATAATCAAAACAGATTATTTCACTATTGAACGGTCAATGTTCCTTTATGTCGAGCAGCGTTTTGTTAGCTCCGGATTTTAGTGTTTACGTTAAACTACAGAAATGCATAATAGTGCATGATCAATATGCGCCGATTTCAAACAGTGTCTTGTCATTCTGGTATAGATGCTTCATTGGAATTAAAATGTTCAAGGCCCCTGAATCTGTCTTAAAATATTATTGTACAAATTTAGATGCTATTTCTCTGTATAATACATAACTGATGTTATAGTCTAGATGTTTACATAATGGTTAATACAGTGTCATTATTTTATTTTTTAAAGATGATAACGACATACTTGCAACAGTAGACTGTGCTCATGACCGAATAGATAAATGTTTAACGACACCCCAGCAAGAAACATACATCGGCTGTTGGGTGTCACTCTGGTAATGTTAAACAAATAAAGTGATGATGATCATTATTATAAACATTCAACACAGTGTAAAGAACTGGGCAATTAAAATGACAGTGTTCATGTGGAGGATCTTTCCTCAACATAAACGAATGGATCAAGTATGTATGTGCTCATGACGGGTGTCACCAGTGAGGCAGCATAAGCTCATCTTTCACAAACATCCGGTACAGCCATTCTTCAGACTATGGTTTATGAGTTGGCGTCATCACGTCTAAATGTCCATCAAACTATGTTTGTGAATGTTTGTCAAATCAGACATGGTACTACGGTCATAGCAATCATCATTCGGACAAAGTAGGAAGAATGTATGATCTTGGAGAATTGTATTCAGTGGGCCCACTGGGCTATTTCTCGCTCCAGCCAGTGTACCACGACGCCAAAGGAAGTGGTATGTGCTATCATGTATATGGGATGGTGCATATAAAAGATCCCTTGCTGCTAATCGCAAAAGAGTAGCCCATGAAGTAGCGACAGTGGGTTTCCTCCCTCAATATCTGTGTGGTCCTTAACCATATGTCAGACGCCATATAGCCGTAAATAAAATGTGTTGAGTGCGTCGTTAAATAAAACATTTCCTTCCTTCGTTATACAGATGAAACACTTGACAGTGATTCACAGGAACGTTTGTCTGACTGCCTTGTACAGATGTGCTATTTTGAACATGATAACTATTTTGTCGTTCAGTTTATTATTTGCTTATTCAGTAAGAACTAGCTGTCGGAATTAATATTTTGATGTAGGTTTACACAGAATTAGTTGAATCCCAATGTCAGCATAAAAATGGATTACATGTTATACATCTATTCCCAACTAAGAATGTCTAGTATAATTGATGTTATACCCAGGGGACAAAATGGTAAAAAGGACCCGGCGTGCTGTAAAAGGTTTGCCACCTAAAATCATATCTACATATATCTAGGATCACAACCTAGGTGGACAACCTTGCCAACAAGCTACTGGAAATGTGTAGGTCGCTGTTAAATATGATGCCTCTCTGCGAAATTCACGCAGTGTTTTTCACTTGCCCAGTAGTCAGTCTCATATTTGGTATCTTTTTGGAACGTGTTCATTTTTTTTTTTTTTTTATTATTATTATTTTTTTATTGTCCCAGAAGAATACGTAGTGTTAGGGTTGGGGCCCTAAATCACTACTACAATACATAGCATATATATATATTAGTAGTAACATATACAGGTAATTACATAGACATATCTAGTATGAAGAAATATTTTAAAAACTCCTCTAGGGCACTGACCTAAATTGAAAAGAAAGATAGAGAAGAAAAAAAGAAAAAAAAGAAAAAAAAAGAAATAAGAAACGAAAGAAGGAACAGAGTCACTTCGTGCATAATGGCGCATATATGACAGTATATTCATAGAGATACCCACATACATAAATGCATACACATATATATATTATACATGTACATATTTTCACAGATGTACCCACATCTACCAGAAGTATATACGGAAGAGATGAAATTAAAAGTATTATATTTGTTCTAAAATGTAGTCTGAATTTTGTTTTCAAACAAGCTGTTTCCATGTCTAGATTATCTTTAAGTCTCAATAAAATAGTGTTTGCCACGTTGTCCATTCATTATTAAATACATCGTATTTACAAGTTTTTAAAAGAATATACCTTTCAATTTCAAATTTTTGTTGCATTATGCCATGCACAGCGTTAATACTTAAACATTTCTTTTGTATTTTCGTACTGTATATATAATATTTTATATTAATTATTAACCAGTTTAGAAAATTGCTTTTATTATTATTTATTAAAGCAAACATTATTATAATTTTATTAAAATGAATTATAGTTCCTGTTCGAGTAAATATCCAATCTGTTACTGTTTCCCATAAAGTGTGTACCTTATCGCAATCGAAAAATAAATGTTGTATTGTTTAGGAAAATTATTACAGAAGTTACATATATTAGAATCAGTGTAGTTAATCTTGTATAGAAAAGTATTAGTAGCTAATATGATTTGCAGTAATCTATATTAAAATCATTGAAGGCTAGAATTTTTCACACATCGAAATGGTAAAGCATAATATTTTTCCCAGTCAGTTTGTTCAAATAAAAAGCCTTCATTACTATATTTTATCTGTCCTTTTGGCTTTACATACTGAAAGTGTTCATTTTATGATTTAAATTGATTAAACTGATTTTTGATACAATGTGTCTAATATGACCCGTCGGACCCCCCAATTATTTGCCGATGGGTCAAAATGAAAACTTACTTGTATAAATAAATATTGGTCGATTAAAAAAACAATTCTATTAATATATATCAACATAAGGATATGTTGTAGCTAAGATGGCTTCGAAAATACGGTCTCTGGGTATTACTATTGATGCTAGAGGCACGGATGTTATTATTTCCACATGTTGCACACGATGTAGATGAAAGTATAAAGTTTGTTTTGTTTAACGATACCACTAGAGCAAATTTAAAATTATTTTCGTTTCTTTATTTACTACTTTCTAGTTACTGATCTTATTTGCAGGGCACAATATTTCACGAGAACCATAGTTCAGTTCGCGTGTAGATTACACAACTTTAAAATCACGAGAACCACCAGTCGGTTACGTAGTGAACAATTACATTCTAAAATTAAAAGTACTATATATCAGCAATGAACGAGAAAAAGAGTTTGTTTTTAAATACATTTGAACCACAAATGTAGCACATAACCGTAGGTCAAGTGCTTTCTGATTAGGTAGGCCTGACTCATCGGTTCCGAGACTTATAATCACGATACCTAACAATCGGTTACCGAAGTAAAACTCACGTGAACTGACTTCTGGTTACCTAAAATTTTGAAATATTGTCCCCTGATATGCCATAGAACTGATAAAATAATTAACTCTATCTAAATTGAGGTATAAGTCAGTTATACCCACATTTACTTGGTGTATCGGTGAATATCATCCATTAAAGGCTTTTTGTAGGAGATATCGCTGGCACTTTAATTTGCGATATTTCCTGCGATATTCTCCTAGGAGATATCGCTTCATATAATCTTGATTGGTCAAAATGTAATCACAAGACACTAGGGGAGTATCCTTTATATATATATCCCTACAGTTTTGGTCGTGTGAACCTCCTCAGGTTTCGAAATGGAAATGTTTTATTTAACGACGCACTCAACACATTTTATTTACGGTTATATACCGTCGGACATATGGTTAAGGACCACACAGATATTGAGAGTGGAAACCCACTGTCGCCACTGCATGAGCTACACCTTTCGATTAGCAGCAAGGTATGTTTTATATGCACTATCCCACAGACAGGATAGTACATACCACGGCCTTTTTTACACCAGTTGTGGAGCACTGGCTGGAACGGGAAATAGCTCATTGGGCCCACCGACGGGAATCGTTCCTAGATCGATCGCGCATCAGGCGAGCGCTGTACCACTGAGCTACGTCCCGCTCTTACGGTTATATGGCGTCAGACATATGATTGAGGACCACACATATAATGAGAGAGGAAACCCGCTGTCGCCACTTCATGGTCTACCCTTTTTGATCAGCAGCAAGGGATCTTTTATATGCACCACCCCACAGACATGATAGTACATATCACGGCCTTTGTTACCCCAGTTGGGGAGCACTGGCTGGAATGAGAAATAGCCCAATACAACTCATTATTTAAACATGTATCCAACTCGCTTTCGATCGTTAGAATCGTTCCAAAATAACTCGTAATATACATTACAGCTAATGGCCACTCATGTAGTATTGTCTACATATAATATACATTATTTACAACAATCAATGCATTAGTAACAACACAACAGTATTAGTGGAAAACAGTTTTCGTTGTGGGTCAATCGGTTGTTTTACAAGACACCATATAAATGATTATTTCATAAAACAAATCTCTTTGTTAAAATAACATTTCAGACATAAGGTAACCGATTGTTAGGTATCGTGAATATAAGTCTCGGAACCGATTAGTCAGGCCTACCTAATCAGAAAGCACCTGACTTACGGTTCTGTGCTACATTTGTGGTTCAAATGTATTTAAAAACAAACTCTTTTTCTCGTTCATTGCTGATATATAGTACTTTTAATTTTAGAATGTAATTGTTCACTACGTAACCGACTGGTGGTTCTCGTGATTTTAAAGTTGTGTAATCTACACGCGAACTGAACTACGGTTCTCGTGAAATATTGTGCCCTGCAAATAAGATCAGTAACTAGAAAGTAGTAAATAAAGAAACGAAAATAACTTTAAATTTGCTCTAGTGGTATCGTTAAACAAAACAAACTTTATACTTTCATCTACATCGTGTGCAACATGTGGAAATAATAACATCCGTGCCTCTAGCATCAATAGTAATACCCAGAGACCGTATTTTCGAAGCCATCTTAGCTACAACATATCCTTAAGTTGATATAAATTAATAGAATTGTTTTTGTAATCGACCAATATTTATTTATACAAGTAAGTTTTCATTTTGACCCATCGGCAAATAATTGGGGGGTCCGACGGGTCATATTAGACACAGTGTATCAAAAATCAGTTTAATCAATTTAAATCATAAAATGAACACTTTCAGTATGTAAAGCCAAAAGGACAGATAAAATATAGTAATGAAGGCCTTTTATTTGAACAAACTGACTGGGAAAAATATTATGCTTTACCATTTCGATGTGTGAAAAATTCTAGCCTTCAATGGTTTCAGTATAGATTACTGTAAATCATATTAGCTACTAATACTTTTCTATACAAGATTAAGACCGGCCTCGGTGGCGTCGTGGCAAGCCATCGGTCTACAGGCTGGTAGGTACTGGGTTCGGATCCCAGTCGAGGCATGGGATTTTTAATCGAGATACCGACTCCAAACCCTGAGTGAGTGCTCCGCAAGGCTCAGTGGGTAGGTGTAAACCACTTGCACCGACCAGTGATCCATAACTGGTTCAACAAAGGCCATGGTTTGTGCTATCCTGCCTGTGGGACGCAAATAAAAGATCCCTTGCTGCCTGTCGTAAAAAGAGTAGCCTATGTGGCGACAGCGGGTTTCCTCTAAAAACAGTGTCAGAATGACCATATGTTTGACGTCCAATAGCCGATGATAAGATAAAAAATCAATGTGCTCTAGCGGCGTCGTTAAATAAAACAAACTTTACTAATACTTTTCTATACAAGATTAACTACACTGATTCTAATATATGTAACTTCTGTAATAATTTTCCCTAAACAATACAACATTTATTTTTCGATTGCGATAAGGTACACACTTTATGGGAAGCAGTAACAGATTGGATATTTACTCGAACAGGAACTATAATTCATTTTAATAAAATTATTATAATATTTGGTTTGATAAATAATAATAAAAGCAATTTTCTAAACTGGTTAATAATTAATATAAAATATTATATATACAGTATGAAAATACAAAAGAAATGTTTAAGTATTAACGCTGTGCATGGCATAATGCAACAAAAATTTGAAATTGAAAGGTATATTCTTTTAAAAACTTGTAAATACGATGTATTTAATAATGAATGGACAACGTGGCAAACACTATTTTATTGAGACTTAAAGATAATCTAGATATGAAAACAGCTTTTTTGAAAACAAAATTCAGACTACATTTTAGAACAAATATAATACTTTTAATTTCATCTCTTCCGTATATACTTCTGGTAGATGTGGGTACATCTGTGAATATATGTACATGTATAATATATATGTGTATGCATTTATGTATGTGGGTATCTCTATGAATATACTGTCATATATGCGCAATTATGCACGAAGTGACTCTGTTCCTTCTTTCGTTTCTTATTTCTTTTTTTTTCTTTTTTTCTTTTTTTCTTCTCTATCTTTCTTTTCAATTTAGGTCAGTGCCCTAGAGGAGTTTTAAAAATATTTCTTCATACTAGATATGTCTATGTAATTACCTGTATATGTTACTACTAATATATATATGCTATGTATTGTAGTAGTGATTTAGGGTCCCAACCCTAACACTACGTATTCTTCTGGGACAATAAAAACAAAACAAAAAAACAATGAACACTTTCCAAAAAGATACCAAATATGAGACTGACTACTGGGCAAGTGAAAAACACTGCGTGAATTTCGCAGAGAGGCATCATATTTAACAGCGACCTACAAATTTCCAGTAGCTTGTTGGCAAGGTTGTCCACCTAGGTTGTGATCCTACATATATGTAGATATGATTTTAGGTGGCAAACCTTTTACAGCACGCCGGGTCCTTTTTACCATTTTGTCCCCTGGGTATAACATCAGTTATACTAGACATTCTTAGTTGTATAACATGTAATCCATTTTTATGCTGACATTGGGATTCAACTAATTCTGTGTAAACCTACATCAAAATATTAATTCCGACAGCTAGTTCGTACTGAATAAGCAAATAATAAACTGAACGACAAAATAGTTATCATGTTCAAAATAGCACATCTGTACAAGGCAGTCAGACAAACGTTCCTGTGAATCACTGTCAAGTGTTTCATCTGTATAACGAAGGAAGGAAATGTTTTATTTAACGACGCACTGAACACATTTTATTTACGGCTATATGGCGTGGGACATATGATTAAGGACCACACAAATACTGAGATAGGAAACTCGCTGTCGCCACTGCATGGGCTACTCTTTTCGATTAGCAGCAAGGGATCTTTATATGCACCATCCCACAGACAGCATAGTACATACCACGGCCTTACACCAGTTGTGGAGCATTGGCTGAAACGAGAAATAGCCTAATGGGCCCACCGACTAGAGACGAAACCCGCTACATGTTTTTCATTATTAGCAAAGGATTTTTTTATGTATCATCCCACAGATGGGATAGCACACACCATGGTGCACTGACTGGAACGAGAAATAGCCAAAATTGGCCCACCAACGGGGATCGATCCCAAACTGGAAACGCATCTAACAAGAGCTTTACCACTGGCCCTTGACACGTAAAATGCTTCTTTTTTATTTACTAAAAACGTTGAGTACTTCAAATATAAATAAAGAAACATGTTATACTTTACACATACATTTATTAACACGTTGTATAATACACAAACATATTTACTTAGTATGATATGTGTAAAATATCTTATTTTGTAAATATACGATGACTCATGTGATAATCCATTTCAACCCAACTACACGTCAATCTATTTTGATCCAGTCATACGTCAATCTAGTCCAATCTATTCTGATCCAGTCATCCAATCCAGCCACATGTTGAAATCCATTCTATTCCAGTCATACGCCAGACCATTCCAATCCAGTCATACATCAACACATTCTAATCCAGACATACGCCGATCCATTTTAATCCAGTCATGCATCAACACATCCAATCCGGTCATACGCCGATCCATTCTAATACAGCCATACGTCATTCTATTCCTATCAAGTCATACGCTCAATCCATTTTTAATACAGTATTGCGTCATTCTATTCCAATCCTGTCATACGTCAATCTATTCCAATCCAGTCATACGTCAATCCATTCCAATCCAGCCGGGGTAGAAATAGTCCGAGTAGTCGGCAGAATATTGCTTCCTCAGCTCCGAGCCTTCGCGAGCCGCGTGTTTATAGTAGACTGTCTCCCCGTCAGCGAGGAAACTACCCCACCAGCCGAACGTACCCACCGTCATGATGCTATGGTTACAAGACGACAGAAGACACATGTCCACTTCAGGTGAATTTCCAACGGAGTAGAATATATTATTGCTCGAGTTAAAATTACTCTTCACCCAGTCCACTGAATCGGAGCAAACCAAGAATATCACTTTTGAAAACTTGCCAGTGAAATATCCCATAGCCTTAGTTATATATTCTTTTGGTGCAAGAGTAAATCCAAATTTTAAACGATCACTGTTTATATCACCTCGTCGAATGTGTACCCCGACAAACGTGGGAGGTTCGGCGTTTGTCGAGTTTGACGTTCGGCGTTTATACTCCTTCATCACGCAGTGTAAAATGGTCTTTGCTTTCGTCACGGTGGGTTTCTTGAATCTGAACTGTCTTCTAATGGCAGCGACGTGGTTCTGGAAGTATTTCCAAGACTGGAGATACTTTCCTAATTTGTAGTCTGCGTCTGTGGCGAAATTAAGGAATGTTTTCTTATAAGTACAACATACATTGAGATTTCGTAACGTGGTCTTATCACAAACCATTTTGTCTACCTTGGTGGCATCCAAGACGAAGACGCCGTTCAGCATCCGGTCTTTAGCCACAAACATTGTCATGTTTTTGTCCTTCGCTATTCCGTAACTAGTTGCATATGAAACATCTGGTTGCCAAGACGACAGGTATCGACATCACAGATGTAATGTGCGGTTTGATTGGGTTCCATCTTTAAACTACCATTGACGATCGCTTTGTTGTTAGTGTTTTGGATCCAGTGGACATAGAAACCAACGGAGACAACCGCAAACACAACCAGCAAGAAGAACGTCAATCCTGTGATAACAAAGAGGACTTCGACAGCACCGTTAAAGAGCCACAAACAGAAAGAGAAACAGAGAGACGGACAGACCGAGAAACTAACAGACAGCAGACACATGATTAGAAAAACAGACAGACAGGCGGACAGACGCATCAGATGCGGTATTATCATAGTTGAAATATGACGTGCACAAGCGTACGAGACAGGGGCCTGGTGCAAAACTTCAAATTCGGGCAAACATGATACAGATATTCGAGCAAAATGTGCTAACTTGAGACCTTTTTACCACGTATTTCCATCATTGTACCCTCAAAATTAGTTGAACTCCATGTAAAAATGCGTAATGATTCATTTGCAACCATATAGGCCTATAGCTCTTTGGTAGTAATAATAATTATATGAATAAATGTTGTTATGCAGATTCAGACATTGTCGTTGAGATTCGGGCAAAAGCCAGCCTGTTCCCCTACAAAAACGGGAGCCCGTACACCTATGATGACGTATATGTATAGAGTACACGGGGGGAAAAGAGAAAACGTTACAAAGTTACTAGGGCCTTAGAGGGACATTCCTGAGTGTGCTGCATTGTAAGATGTTTACGACTAATAAAATATTTCTACGATTAAACTTACATATTAAATGTATTTTCTGGTTTAGAATATCAGTGTCTGTATATTCAATGTGTTTCTGGTCGTCTTAATATTTGTAAGAAGCCCAAACTGGATTTTGTCTTCAAATAATTTCGAAATTATATTTTTGGAAATAAAATGAAATGTTTACCTAGTACAAATATTAGAACAATCAGAAAAATGTTTAATATACAGCCACTAATATTTTGTGCAGAAATATATATTTCTTAAGTAATTACAATCGTTAAAAAGTCTTTGTTAGTCGATAACATCTTAAAAAGTGCAGCAAACTCAGGAATGTCCCATTAACCCGAACACTGTGCCGTTCGCGAGCTAGACAGACATTTAGACGGTTATGGTCGCTATAAAAAACCGGAATTACTGCCCACCACCGGGTAGGCATATTGGGACGCAGCTCTACCACCGTCGCGCGGGGGTATTACGTAACCAAGCTGCACACGGCCCTCTAAAACAATTAACATCGCCACAGGCGAAAAGATAAGAGCATGTTCCGTCACATGTACCCTGTCGCGAAAAAGCGGTCGCTAATTGTTTGTGCATAGGTCCATGTTTGAATGGAAATGTTTTATTTAACGACAAACTCAACACATTTTATTTACGGTTATATGGCGTCAGACATATGGTTAAGGACAACACAGATATTGAGAGAGGAAACCCGCTGTCGCCACTTCATGGGCTACTCTTTTCGATTAGCAGCCAGGGATCTTTTATATGCACCATCCGACAGACAGGACAGCACATACCATGGCCTTTGTTGAACTAGTTATGGATCACTGGTCGGTGCAAGTGGTTTACACCTACCAATTGAGCCTTGCGGAGCACTCGCTCAGGGTTTGGAGTCAGTATCTGGATTAAAAATCCCATGCCTCGACTGGGATCCGAACCCAGTACATACCAGCCTGTAGACCGATGGCCTAACCACTACGCCACCGAGGCCGGATAGATCCATGTTTGAAGGCTAATTACTATGAAAATGAATTAAATTACTAAGTTTAGTTTGATAGCCAAACGGCTAATAATAATAAGTTTGTCAGAAGGAATGCAAATATGTTTGACTTTAACAAGTCTCGGTGTGTATACACTGAATTTCACTTGTGATACAAATAAAGTTTGTTTTGTTTAACTATACCACTAGAGCATATTGCTTTATTATTCATCAGCGATTGGATGTCAAATATTTGGTAATTCGGAAATCTAGTCTTCAAACGAAACCACCTACCATTTTCCATTAGCAGGAATGGTTCTTTTGTATGTATTTCCCCAGAGACAGGATAACACAAACATAAAGACCGTTATATTAATAGCTATTTAATAATACTGCTGTGTAAACGTATATGACAAAACGATCGTCCAAAACAACAAAACAAAACCAAAAACAAAACCAAACAACAACAACAAGAAAACTCATGAACAAGGCATTCTGTCACTGTGGTACAAAATCAGTTTTAGATGTTTTACCGACAATGCACTTCATATCCACTTTCTATAGGTAGAATCAAAAACAAAAACTAAAATACGATCAGATGCACTAGTAATCATCAAACTGAAAAGCGATAAAGCTACATTGACCTCTATAATTAGACCGTAACAATGTACAAGGGAGAAAATTGAAGTATGAACTTGTTCACTAAACTATAAACATGATGTCTATATTTGAAGCAAATTTTAACATCTTTTTCGATTAGATACATTTTAAAACAACTCGTTGTGAGATAAATGGTATCTAACGGCCACTCATGTATTATTATCTATTTATTACAAACCAGTGTAAGATATTGCTCATGTCGTAACAAGCACACACTATCTAACTAGTGTAATATTGGCGTGACGTAGATAACTTGCTGATCCTGTTCGTACAAAAATAACGTGTAATAGGTCTCGACATCTGCTTACTTCTGCGCTGCGGCTTGTTTGCAGTTGGTTTGTAATAATAAAAAAATAAAAAATAAACTAGCTCGCCTGTCACACCATTTTATTATATTGGTGAACAGTGTTCTGTATCCGACTCGCTTTTTCTCGTCAGATACAAAGAAGTGTTTTATTTAACGACGCACTCAACACATTTTATTTACGGTTATATGGCGTCAGATATATGGTTAAGGACCACACACATTTTGAGAGGAAACCCGCTGTCGCCACTACATGGGCTACTCTTCCGATTGGCAGCAAGGGATCTTTTATTTGCGCTTCCCACAGGCAGGATAGCACAAACCATGGCCTTTGTTGAACCAGTTATGGATCACTGGTCGGTGCAAGTGGTTTACACCTACCCATTGAGCCTTGCGGAGCACTCACTCAGGGTTTGGAGTCGGTATCTTGATTAAAAATCCCATGCCTCGACTGGGATCCGAACCCAGTACCTACCAGCCTGTAGACCGATGGCCTGCCACGACGCCACCGAGGCCGGTGTCGTCAGATACAAAAACTGTTCACTAATTTTATAAAAATGGTATGACAGGCCAGGGCAGTACCCTGATCATAATCCATATGAAACACTATACAAATTAAACCCTGAAATGTGTATGCTATTTTCTGGAGTAAAACAAAAGTGATATTCTCAGGGGGCGATAGCCCTCCCCCCCCCCCCTCGTCCCCCCTGAGGGTACGGCCTTGCAGGCAAGCTCGTTTAGTATGCTATATTACATACTCTTCAAAAAAGTAGGGGAACTTTAAATATTAATGTTATACGTTTTGATCACAGACATCCTAGTAAAGAACGTTCAGGTCTGTTGATCAACACACCGAAAAACATTCCATACTTTGCACATGCATCACGCAGTTGCCCCATACACGTGCGTGGGGTGTCATTCTCGATTTTGAGGAAGATCCATTAATCACTGTGGAACATTATTTCTGTCAATCTTTTTCATTCTGTTGATCATACAGTTGTTATTGTTTTGATTTTTGCCATTTTTATTGTTTGAATCGTCCTGCAAGACCTTTGGTGGTCATAAAACCTACTGTAATATTGAACTACCGGTTGTAATGTTCACTATTATCATATAACCATTCCGCATAGCTAATATACCTTACAATTTTGGCAATTGTAAATTCTTATTAGAGTTCCCCTACTTTTTTCTTCTTTTTTTTTTGAAGAGTATATAAAACGAGTTATCCCTACCTTTAATAGTGTTCAGCGTCATCACCAGAGGGCGGGGCGTAGCCCAGTTGTAAAGCGCTCTACTGAAGCGCGTTCTGTCTAGGATCGATTCCCGTCGGTGAGCCCATTGGGCTATTTCTCGTTTCAGCCAATGCATCACGACTAGCATATCAAAGGCCGTGGTATGTGCTATCCTGTGTGGGATGGTGCATATATAAAATATCCGTTGGTAACTAATGGAAAAATGTAGCGCGTTTCTTCTCAAAACCTATATAACAAAATTAACAAATGTTTGACATCCACTAGCCGATGATTAATAAATCAATGTGCTCTAGTGGTGTGGGGTTTTTTTTAATTGTCTCCACCACGCTACTCATGTGTTGATCTTCAGAATTCACCTCTAAATGTTAGTCGTGTTGTCTTTATACGTATTACGCACATTCACTCTGTTCATATTTTAAAATACTTTGATTTATAATTAACTTAGCCGTATTAGATCTTTGTTAGCATATTTCACTTAAAATTACCTTTCGGTATATCAGATTTCTTATGATAATTCAGCAATTTCTTAAACTCACCTTTTGTTGTCTGCAACAATGCCATGTCGATTGGAAGATAAGACGAGAGTGTATGCGTTGTTAGGTCAATGAAACTGCACCGGTAGTTATGTCCGCAAGAAGTGGAGGTGTGTTGGGGGAGGGCGTGGGGAGAGGTTATCAGTAACAACAATGAATAATTCGACTACAATCTAAACGTAGTACAGTATGTGAAAGCTAACGAGATTGGTGTGCACGTCTTGTGGATTATCTTATCTGTGTTTAGGGTGGCTTCGGTACGTGCATGTTTGTAGTTCATTCGTGTAACGGTTATCGTACGTTAGGATAACAAGGAAGGAAGCAAATGTTTTTTTAACGACGCACTCAACACATTTTATTTTCGGTTATATGGCGTCAGACATATGGCTAAGGAAGGAAGGAAGGAAGGAAATGTTTTATTTAACGACGCATTCAACACATTTTATTTTACGGTTATATGGCGTCGGACATACGGTTAAGGACCACACAGATATTGCGAGATGAAACCCACTGTCCCATTTCATGGGCTACTCTTTTCGATTAGCAGCAAGGGATCTTTTATATGCACCATCCTACAGGCAGGGTAGTACATGCCACGGACCTTTGATATACCAGTCGTGGTGCACTGGCTGAAACGAGAAATAGCCCAATGGGTCCACTGACAGGGATCGATCCCAGACCGACCGCGCATCACGCTTTACCAGTGGACTACGTCCTGCCCCTTATGATAACAATGTTAACTTACGTGGTTAAAACATTTATTCGCAATAAAGCAGTGCATTCCACTGTCAAAATGTTGGTGAAATAAAGGTGTTCTAAATCAGAAAATGATTACAGCATACGAGGAATATAAATCTATTTGGGTTTTAACATCGTCAAAGTACTTTTCACTCGACACGTTGTTGGAAATGATGGTCTTTAAGCATATGTCCGACGCCATAAATAACACCGTAAATAAACATGTGTTGAGTGCATCGTTAAATGAAACATTTCCTATCCTTTGTTGAAAATGACTGCCCTTTCGAGTGTTTTAGTTGGGGGGGGGGGGGGGGGGGGGGGGTAAACGGTTTAACGTGCATATATACCACGAAGGTTTCACGCACGCCTGTCCTGGGCTTAATCTCTGGCCTTTGCCAGTGACTAAGTCCAGGACAAGAGGGAGTGTTTTAGTGCATATGAAATGTCCGTTACTCCTAGTAACACGCTGCTCATACGGATAAAGTCATTGCGGTTGGATCAAATACGCCGCGGTCTTCAGAGTTTACACGCTACTCACGGTGGTAAGGGTAAAGTATTGATTTCAAGAAAATCTCTCATATATTATTTGCGTTAAAATAAGTTTGCAGATCTAATCATAGTATATTTCCTCTTGTGCATCTGTAATATCAAAATAAAGAATTTAGTATTTGAAACGTGAGAAGCTATTACATCCACATAATAACATATTTATACCTACTATTGGCTGTATTTGTATTCGTAATTAGTGATCTACCATTGGCACTGTTAAATAACTAAGAGTACAGTTAATGCAAACATATTTTTCAAAAATAAACATTAATTACAGTGCTGTAGATTATATTAAAAGACAAAACTCAATGTTTTCCCATGTGAAAGTGAAAGCATTTTGAATAAAATGTTTTATAGAGTAATCATTTTTGCAATTAAGAGTAAAATAATGTGCGGTAATTACATATAAATTTGTATTTGTCATTTTCAACAGTTATGGTAATTTTGAGACTTCATTGATGAATTTGCTGCCAATATTTTTGGGATAAATCATTAAGTGCCTGTGACGGAACATGCTCTTAATTTTGTTTTCGCCTGTGGCGATATTAATTGTTTTAGAGGGCCGTGTGCAGTCTCAATATGCACTTAAGCCCAGGTGGACCTTGTTACATAATACCTCAACGCGACGGTCGTCGAGCTGTACTTTCCAATACACTCCCAGCCCAGGTGCGGAGGCCATGTGGCCAGTAGTTACGTAATACCTCCGCGCGACCATGGAATCTCTAGCGAACTGGCGACAGTAAGTCTGACCATCTAAGAAAAATATGCCGGCGTGGTCTCTGTGGAAATATCACTTGATAGGGGGAGGGCCGCGATGTACCCCCAGGCGATATTCGGATTTTTATGATAAATAGCTAGGGTGTTAGAGATATCAGGGAGAAACATATTGGAAGGCTACCAGGGAACGTTAGTCCGTCCGGACTGGTAATTATATATTTTCTGCTCTGTGTATAACCGTGATGTGATTGATGTGACTTTTAATATTTTAATACTGTATTATACCAATATTATTTAGACGGTGCTGCCGGTCATCTGACGCAGTACACTGTAGGCTCACTGTCTAAGTAATTATTAAAGCTTAGCCAGTCATCCTAGAGGACCTAGGTAAACTGTAGGTTATTGTCTTTATTGTGATAGGTACCAGTATTAATTCTGTGTTACAAGGTTACTGAATGAGTAGTTAAGGGTTCATTAAAAATTAACCAGTTAGGAATAGAGTTGTAATTCCTTTATTAATTAAGTTCCCCTGGCAGCGTTTCTCAATTATCACACGTTACTGAACGAGTAGTAAGGGTTAATTAAAAATTAACCAGTTAGGAATAGAGTTGTAATTCCTTTATTAATTAAGTTCCCCTGGAAGCGTTTCTCAATTATCACACGTGTGGGTGTTGTGTCACGGTGAAGTGATTAGCATATTGTGTAAACTAGACACCTAGAGATTAACTAATTAAGTGATCAGTTCTGGGTTGTTATTATTTGTTGTTGTTAATTAACTACTGCGGCAGTACATTTGTCAGCGTAGGTTAATACAGATTCCAAAGTGTATTGTGTTTTTGTTGTGTTTTCTAGTGAACTAAACGTGCTATATTACATATACTTTATATAAGATCGTATCTCTGATCATACCTAGACGAGCCACACTAGGGTATAACCGCCCGTTACAGAGAGATCTAATAGATATACAGTTAGGAGAGATATTTTGATAATCGTGTTTCATTCAGTTACGGGTATTATAGGATCCCCGTGACAGTGCCCCGCAGAAAGATTTAAAATGCAATGACTATAGTTATTAGGCAGTGTAATATTATATATTATGGTAAGTTGTAAGTGAACCAAACCTGTCACACACACCATTTAAAACGTGTAAAATGTAAAGGCATTAACAGGTATTTTAAAATATAGATGAGTTATAAAACTTTAAGACATTTTCTGATATTTTGAAAATATTGCAAATGTTTACTCAACAGTACAAACAAATCAACAAAAATAAATAACACTTTAGTATTTAAATAATACTGTATAATGTAATATTTTCACATCCATTGCCATAACATGTAACTGCACAGTATTTATATATTACATTTTGTGGGACAGTGAACACCTTCTCCAATAACTAATGATGGAAGTAAAACATGTAAAATATGTGCAAAACATTATAAACAGTTACATTCGCTTCAAATGCATATGCAAACTCACGAACATAATAAAACAAGCATTTTGAGAGTACTGCTAACGCATTACACGTCCTCTACCTGACCCAACAATTTTTCGTATCTCCTAAATGCAAGGGCCAAACATCTGTGAAAAGTGGGTAAATCATCATGAAAGTTTAACTTGATCAGCAACAGTTCGTGATAAAGCTATATAACAAATTTCACCTCAATAGTTCCAGGTATTGCAGAACAAAAGTGCAGAAACGTTCTTTTAGATCTTCTAAGTTCAAGGCCATAACTCTGTCAAAAATGGGTAAATTGCCATGAAAGTTAAACTTCTTCTGTAACAGTACAGGATAAAGCTGTATACAAAATTTCAGTTCAGTATCTCAAGGCCTAAAATATTCCGGAAAACCAAAAGTCAAACTTGATCTGTAACAGTACACGATAAACCTATACGCACAATTTCAGCTCAATATCTCAAAGACTTCTGCAAAAAACATCCGGAGAATATATGAGGGACAAACGGACGGACAGACAGGAGATGAAACCTATAGTCCCCTTTGGTTGGACCGGTAGTGGACTAATAAAATGTTCAGCCTACCATTTGTATTTTTGTTTGGATGAAGCCTTGGCTACCCATAATACATTTGTCCATAGTAGCAGGCATTTATTTAATGAATGTGGGAAATCATTGGTCATTGACCGTTCATTTAGGGAGCCATCTGTCTGACAGTGAGGCATGGGCTGAGGTGTCCTTTTGAGAATTGCCACAAGGTATTTCACAAGAAAGATATTTATTTAGACCACGCCAATAATCACACTGGTGCTAAACCGTATTCTTGCGGAAAATGTTTGAAGTATTTTGCTTTCAAAGCGTGTAAACGACAACATAGTCATGCATTGAAAACAAATTTTAATATCATGAGTGCAAAATATGTGATGGAAATTTGACAAATAGTGGTTCACTAGTCAACCACAAAAATGCTGAACACAAACATATTCATTATACGTGTTGTTCTGGAAACACTTACGAATATATTACAGGACTGCTGAAACATCAAGCGAAAAAAGGGACACAAATAAAACAAATGACTTTAGTTGATCTTTGCCCTTCAAAAGACATATCGCCTATAGTAGGATCACAATTTACTCTGGAATATCGCACAACCCTTTTCGCTTAAAGGCTAATATTTTAGTCGTCTTTAAAATAAGTCAAAGAACAAAACAGTAATAACAGCTATTTTGAAACAAAAACTTTTTAATTAACCGCAAATTATTTTATTCGATGAAAATACACAACCGCACTATATTTTACTCCTACCCGCAAAGGGTTTTATAAAAAAAAAAAGCCCAAATGGTTTGGGTTGAATTAATATTGTGTCTATTTCCAGATCAGACAACAGCTTGTAATGTTCAGTATATATTCTTAAATAATTCATAATTTTAGTCGTATAACAGGTATTACTTCGTGTAGCTTCAAATGGAGGAAAACAGAAAAAAAACCTACTTCAATTTTATTAAAAATATATCATTGTGCAAACATATTATTTGTTTGCGGACTTAATATCACTAGAATCACTTCCATATTCCACACACTTATTTAACTATATTTCGTTTCAAATCGCCAATAAACTCTGGAAGGACAAGCTCAGAAATCTATTTAACAATTTTATTTTATTTGTCGGGTTTCCCCAAGTTGGCGCCATAACCGCAGCGTAGTTTATACAACCGCAATGACTTTATCCGTATAACCAGCGTGGATATACAGATATTGATAATGTGAAGTAAGACCTCGTCTCCATTACTTTTCGGACATTACCTTACACGTACTAATATACAATTTAAAACGTTAAACATGCCGCAGAAAGATGCAACAGTTAGACATGTCTCTTAAAAGTCATGATTATCATTTCTTTCAAACTAATGAAGGAAGGAAGGAAATGTTTGATTTAACGACGCACTCAACACATTTTATTTATCGTTTTATGGCGTCGGACATATGGTTAAGGACCACACATATATTGAGAGAGGAAACCCGCTGTCGCCACTTCATGGGCTACTCTTTTCGATTAGCAGTAAGGTATCGTTTATATGCACAATCCCACAGACGGATACTACATACCACGGCCTTTGTTACAACAGTTGTGGAGCATTGACTGGAACGAGAAATAGCCCAATGGGCCCACCGACTAGAGAGGAAACCACTACATGTTTTTCATTAGTAGAAAAGGATCTTTTATATGTATCATCCCACAGATAGGATAGCACACACCATGGCCTTTGATATGCAAGTCGTGGTGCACTGACTGGAACGAGAAATAACCCAAATTGGACCACCAACGGGGATCGATCCCAAACTGGAAAGGGAGCTTTCCCACTGGCCCTTGACACGAAAAAATGCTTCTTTTTTATTACTAAAAACGTTGTGTACTTCAAATATAAATAAAGAAACATGTTATGCTTTACACACAAATTTATTAACACGTTGTATAATACACAAACATATTTACTTAGTGTGGTATATGTAAAATATCTTAGTTTGTAAATATACAACGATCACTCATGCGATAATACATTCCAACCCAACTACATGTCAATCTATTCTGATCCAGTCATACGTCAATGTATTCTGATCCAGCCATATGTCAATCTATTCTCATCCAGTCATACGTCAATCTATTTTGATACAGCCATACGTAAAACTATTCTGATCCAGCCATAAGTCAATCTAGTCAAATCGAGCCATACGTCAATCTATTCTGATCCAGCCATATGTCAATCTATTCTGATCCAGTCATACGTCAATTTATTCTGATCCAGCCATATGTCAATCTATTCTCATCCAGTCATACGTCAATCTATTCTGATACAGCCATACGTCAATCTATTCCAATTCAGCCAACCGTCAATTTATTCTGATCTAGCCATATGTCAATGTATTCAGATCCAGCCATACGTCAGTCTATTCTGATTCAGCCATACGTCAATCTATTCTAATCCAGCCATACGCCATATCTATTCTGATCCAGCCATATGTCAATCTATTCTGATCCAGTCATACGTCAATCTATTCTGATACAGCCATACGTCAATCTATTCTGATCCAGCCATACGTCGTATCTATTCTGATCCAGCCATACGTCAATCTAGTGTGATCCAGCCATACGTCAATCTATTCTGACCCAGCCATATGTCAATCTGTTCCAATCCAGCCATACGAGGTTTTATTCTGATCCAGCTATATCTCAATTTATTCTGATCCAGCCATACGTCAATCTATTCTGATCTAGCCATACGTCAATCTATTCTGATCCAGCCATACGTCAATCTATTCTGATCCAGCCATACGTCATATCTATTCTGATCCAGCCATATGTCAATCTATTCTGATCCAGTCATGCGTCAATCTATTCTGATACAGCCATACGTCAATCCATTCTGATCCAGCCATACGTCATATCTATTCTGATCCAGCCATACATCAATCTAGTGTGATCCAGCCATACGTCAATCTATTCTGATACAGCCATACGTCAATCTATTCTGATAAGCCATACGTCATATTTATTCTGATCCAGCCATACGTCCTGTCTATTCTGATCCAGCCATACGTCATATTTATTCTGATCTAGCCATACGTTAGTCTATTCTGACCCAGCCATACGCCATATCTATTCTGATCCAGCCATACGTCAATCTATTCCAATCCAGCCATATGTCAATTTATTCTGATCCAGCCATACGTTAATCTATTCTGATACAGCCATAAGTCAATTTATTCTAATCCAGCCATACGTCAATTTATTATGATCCAGCCATACGTCAATCTATTCTGATCTAGCCATACGTCAATCTATTCTGATCCAGCCATACGTCATATCTATTCTGATCCAGCCATATGTCAATCTATTCTGATCCAGTCATGCGTCCATCTATTCCAATCCAGCCATACGTTAATCTATTCTGACCCGGTCATACGTCAACCCATTCCTATGCTCTCAAACTACAATCTATTTCAGTCCATTCTAATATCAATCAGTTCTAACCTAACCCAACCCTATGTCAATCCATTCCAATCCAGCCTGGGTAGAAATAGTCCGAGTAGTCGGCAGAATATTGCTTCTTGAGCTCCGAGCCTTTGCGAGCCGAGTGTTTATAGTAGACTGTCTCCCCGTCAGCGAGGAAACTACCCCACCAGCCGAACGTACCCACCGTCATGATGCTATGGTTACAAGACGACAGAAGACACATGTCCACTTCGGGTGAATTTCCAACGGAGTAGAATATATTATTGCTCGAGTTAAAATTACTCTTCACTCAGTCCAGTGAATCGGAGCAAACCAAGAATATCACTTTTGAAAACTTACCAGTGAAATATCCCATAGCCGTAGTTATATATTCTTTTGGTGCAAGAGTAAATCCAAATTTTAAACGATCACTGTTTATATCACCTCGTCGAATGTGTACCCCGACAAACGTGGGGGTTTCGGCGTTTGTAGCGTTTGACGTCCGGCGTTTATACTCCTCCATCACGCTGTGTAAAATGGTCTGGGCTTTCGTCACGGTGGGTTTCTGGAATCTGAACTGTCTTCTAATGGCAGCGACGTGGTTCTGGAAGTATTTTCAAGACTGGAGATACTTTCCTAATTTGTAGTCTGCGTCTGTGGCGAAATTAAAAAATGTTTTCTTGTAAGTACAACATACATCGAGATTTAGTAACGTGGTGTTAGCACACACAATTTTGTCTACCTTGGTGGCATCCAGGACAAAGATGCCGTTCAGCATCCGGTCTTCAGCCACAAACATTGTCATGTTTTTGTCCTTCGCTATTCCGTAACTAGCTGCATATGAAAACATCTGGTTGCCAAGACGACCGGTATCGACGTCACAGATGTAATGTGCTGTTTCATTGGGTTCCATCTTTAAATTACCATTGACGATCGCTTTGTCGTTAGTGTTTTGGATCCAGTGGACATAGTAACCAACGGAGGCGACCGCAAACACAACCAGCAAGAAGAACGCCAGTCCTGTAATAACAAAGAGAACATCGAGATCATCGACAAAGAGCCACAAACAGAAAGAGAAACTGAGAGACGGACAAACCGAGAAACTAACAGACAGCAGACACATGGTCAGAAAAAAACAGACAGACAGGCGGACAGACGCATCAGATGCGGTGTTATCATAGTGGAAATATGACGTGCACAAGCGTACGAGACAGGGGCCTGGAGAAAAACTCAAATTCAGGCAAAAATGATACAGATATTCGAGCAAAATGTGCTAACTTGAGACCTTTTTACCACGTATTTCCATCATTGTACCCTCAAAATTAGTTGAACTCCGTGTAAAAATGCGTGTTCGCCAATAACAAATATTTAACATATTAATCACAAACACGCACACATACAGAAAGAAACCCGACAGCACCTTTCAATAATGTTCCGATTAATTACGTAGGTTAGTTTTCTTGTGTACCCTATTGCAAAAAAGAGGTCGCTAATTGTTTGTGCATAGATCCATGTTTGAATGGAAATGTTTTATTTAACGACGCACTCAACACATTTTATTTACGGTTATATGGCGTCAGACATATGGTTAAGGACCACACAGATATTGAGAGAGGAAACCCGCTGTCGCCACTTCATGGGCTACTCTTTTCGATTAGCAGCAAGGGATCTTTTATATGCACCATCCGACAGACAGGATAGCACATACTACGGCCTTTAATATACCAGTCGTGGTGCACTGGCTGGAGCAAGAAATAGCCTAATGGGCCCACTGACTTGGATCGATCCCAGACCGATCGCGCATCGAACGAGCGATTTACCACTGGGCTACGTCCAGCCCAGATCCATGTTTGAAGGCTAATTACTATGAAAATGAATTAAATTACTAAGTTTAGTTTTATAGTCAAACGGCTAAAAATAAAACTACGTTTGTTTTGTTAGCAGGAATGCAAATATGTTTGTCTTTAACAAGGCTCGGTATTTATGCACCGGATTTCACTTGTGATACAAATAAAGTTTGTTTTGTTTAACTATACCACTAGAGCATATTGATTTATTATTCATCAGCGATTGGATGTCAAACTTTTGGTAACTGACATCTAGTCTTCAAACGAAACCACCTACCATTTTCCATTAGCATGAATGGTTCTTTTGTATGCATTTCCCCAGGGACAGGACAACACAAACCACAGTATGCATACAGAGCTTGCATTTTGGTAAATCATTTTGGAATTTTGAGTATATTGCCATGGTCGTTTATCTCAAACTATTTTTAAATGAGTCATGTTTATTATTATGATCCTATTTGTAATTTCTTTGAGGCCAAAGATACATATATGTTTCTTTATTTTAAAATATAGGTGGGCATTTATCATTATGGTATGCATAATTCTCAGTTGAAGATTCACAAATAGCTGTAGGCCTCTGCAAATAACCAAATAAACATAGCTCTTTTAATTGTGTAAAGCGTCATATGTCTATAAGTAGTTTGAATATCCAGTAATGGTCGGCTGGAATTATTGTTAAAGGGACATACCCTAGTTTTTAAACACTAAGGTATATTTTTGACTATTATAGCCGTGTTTGATAACTGAAATCATACTTTACAGAGATTTTATGGTTTAGATTATCAGTTTCCGTACATTCGAAGTGTTTTTGGTCATCCTGGTGGTTTTCATATCACAAAATGCATTTCTCATATTTTTTAAAACCGCACGTGCGTCTGAGAAGAAACCGTTATGGAGTCGAATTTTAGTCCGTTTTAAGAGTGTATTTCACCATTTCAAAGTCACAGACTCATGTTTCACTCAATTGTAACTTTATCCAAATATGTTTCAGGTTTGTAGATTAACTAAACTTAGTGATACTTTTCACGGTTTGAAACTAGGGTGTGTCCCTTTAAGTAACACGTAGTATTAGCTTGAGATTATATAACAAAGGAAGTATTACCTGATTTAGTTTATATTTGTTCATAAATTATTCAAACAAAAATATTAGACTATGCTTTGAACAACTAGGCCCACATGTTCACGAATTGCAAAGATGATTTTCACACTTCAAGACATAAAAATCGAATTGGAAAAAACAAAAAACGACGAAATGGTATGTTTATTATATACATCTTTCTTAATTTTTGACAATATCTTTGCTTTTTGTTAATACATTTCACTTAAATCAGGTCAAAAACACGTGACTCCACGATATATTTATGCAATGTTTTGAGCAGGCTTTTGCAAAATATGTACAAATGTATTTGACAATGGATTTAGAATTAATTTTTATTTAAAAACCGTTACATTAATAGCTATTTAATAATACTACTCTGTACCTGACAAAACGATCGTCCCAAAAAAAATCCCACAAAAAACCCTCCAACACAACAAAAAACAAAACAAAACTCATCAACAGGCATTCTGTCAATATGGTACAAAATCAGTTTTAGATGTTTTACCGAAAATGCACTTCATATCCACTTTCTAAAATACGATCAGATGCACTAGTAATCATCAAACTGAAAAGCGTTAAAGCTACATTGACCTCTATAATTAGACCGTAATAATTTACAAGGGAGAAAATTCACTTCACTAAAGTTCACTAAACCATAAACATGCTTTCTATATTTTTACCCTAATTAAAATACACTGAAAATATTACTTTTACAGTAAAAATATGACTTCGAATATCACTTTTATTAATTTCTGTAGGTCTGTAAATTGCATGATTATGTGTATAAGAATATATGATACTGACAATACCGAAACACTCTTTGTAAATATCCATTATTATATGTATAGTGCATATAGTCCGACAGCTGGTCTTCAATATAGATGGCCTGTGAGGTGCATATATAGATAATAATACATGAGTGGCCGTTAGATACCATTTATCTTACAGTGAGTTGTTGTAAAATGTATCTAACGAGCGAAAGCAAGCTGGATACGTTTTTAAACAACGAGTTGTAAGATAAATGGTATTTAACGAACACGAATGTATTATTCTATTTCTTACATATCCTCAAAAGGCAGGTTTGAAGCAAATTTTAACATCTTTTTCGACTAGATACATTTTAAAACAACTCGTTGTGAGATAAATGGTATCTAACGTCCACTCATGTATTATTATCTATTTATTACAAACCAGTATAAGATATTGCTCATGTCGTAACAATCACACACTATCTAACTAGTGTAATATTGGCATGACGTAGATCACTTACTGACCCAGTCCGTACAAAAATAACATGTAATAGGTCTCGACATCTGCTTACTTGCGCTTCGGCTTGTTTGCAGTTGGTTTGCAATAATTAAAAAAACTAGCTCTCCTGTCATACCATTTAATTATATTGGTGAACAGTGTTGGTATCTGACTCGCTTTCTCTCGTCAGATACCAAAACTGTTCAATAATTTCATAAAAATGGTATGACAGGCCAGGGCAGTACCCTGATCAAAATCCTAGGGGGGCACTACTTTTTTTATAAACAAATGAAACACTATACCAATTAAACCATGAGATGTGTATGCTATTTTCTGGAGTAAAAAAAGTGAGAGTTATCCCTACCATTAATAGATGGTGTTCAGCGTCATCACCAGAGGGCGGGGCGTAGCCCAGTGGTAAAGCTCTCTACTGAAGCGCGTTCTGTCTAGGATCGATTCCCGTCGGTGGGCCCATTGGGCTATTTCTCGTTTCAGCCAATGCATCACGACTTGCATATCAAAGGCCGTGGTATGTGCTATCCTGTGTGAGATGGTGCACATATGAAATATCCCTTGCTAACTAATGGACAAATGCAACGTGTTTCTTCTCAAAACCTATATAACAAAATAAATAAATGTTTGACATCCAATAGCCACGCGATTCATGTATTGATCTTCAGAACTCACCTCTAACTGTTAGTCGTGTTGTCTTTATACGTATTACGCACATTCACTCTGTTCATATTTTAAAATACTTTTACGTTAAAATTAACTTAGCCGTATAAGACCTTTGTTAACATATTTCACTTAAAATTACTTGTCGGTATATCAAATTTCTTATGATAATTCACCAATTTCTCAAACTCACCTTTTGTTGTCTTCAACAATGTCATGTCGACATGGAAAGAAGACGAGGGTGTATGCGGTGTTATGTCAATAATACTGTGTCAGTATTGTCCACAAGAAGTGGAGGTGTTTCGTATCAGTAATAACAATGAATAATTCGACTTTAACCTAAAGGTAGAGTAGGATGTAAACGCTAAAGAGATTGATTTGCATGTCATGTGGGTTATCTTACTCTTGAGAGCACCGTTCCTTAAGAGTGTGCGTTTTAAAGATCTGTGTGTAGGGTGGGTGGGGTAGAGGCCGTATAGTGTGTGTATTATGTGTAACGTTCGGCACGGGTACGTGCATGCTGTAGTTCCAGTTAATTAATTCGTGTAACGGTTATCATACGTTATAATAACAAGGAAGGAAGAAAGGAAATGTTTTATTTAACGAAGTACTCAACTCATTTTATTTTACAGTTATATGGCGTCAGACATACGGTTAAAGAAAGAAACGTTTTATTTAACGACGCACTCAACACATTTTATTTACGGTTATATGGCGTCAGACATATGTTTAAAGACCACATAGATATTGAGAGAGGAAACCCACTGTCGCCACTTCATTGGCTACTCTTTTCGATTAGCAGCAAGGGATCTTTTATGTGCATCATCCCACAGACAGGCTACTACATACCACGGCCTTTGATATACCAGTCGTGGTGCACTGGCTGGAACGATAAATAGCCCCATGGGCCACCGATGGGGATTGACCCCAGACTGACCGCGCATCGGGCTTTACCAGTGGACTACGTCCTGCCCCTTATGATAACAATGTTAACTTACGTGGTTAAAACATTTATTCGCAATAAAGCAGTGCATTTCACTGTCAAAATGTTGGTGAAATAAAGGTGTTCTAAATCAGAAAATGATTACAGCATACGAGGAATATAAATCTATTTGGGTTTTAACATCGTCAAAGTACTTTTCACTCGACACGTTGTTGGAAATGACGGTCTTTAACCATATGTCCGACGCCATAAATAGCATTGTAAATAAACATGTGTTGAGTGCGTCGTTAAACGAAACATTTCCTATCCTTTGTTGAAAATGGAGTGTAAGTAATACATGATGCAGCCTTCATATTCTCCTTCATGGAGACGCGTTGAATCGGGAACTCCCCTTCAAAATCCACCAGCGGCTCATACGCGATCGACATGATTTGCGTGAACAGTTTTCTGGAGCTGTCCTTGGTGTTGATGTTCGTCTTGACAAGATGTTGTAGCGGGGATTGAGTTTGGCTCCCTGCAACGTCCAATCTTGTCCCTCGTCCACCGCCGGGGTTGGTCGAACTCTTGAAGAGGAGGTGCCTGGCTGGTTGTCTGCCTTCCTCTTACCAACGGCCACTTGACGGGCTGGCATCTTTACGGGGGCCACCTGTAGAGTCGATGGCCGCACCGGAGTTGCCGAAGTCGGGACTGATGTTGGGGGCGGTGACGGTCTTTCATGCATGGCTGTGTTCAGGACCGCGTAGTTGAAACGTCGGTGTCCAGTTCGGCCGGGGCCTCTTCTGTCCTCTTCAGTTTCCTAGGAGCGGCGAAGCAGAAGGAGCCGCTGCCGGCGGTTTAGCCACCGGTTTGCGCTCCCCCTGTGCCGCCCCTGACGCACGTTTCCTCTTCCTCCACCTTCCTTTCTTCAGTTGCCGGTGGCCGTACACCAGGGTCACGGTGTAGGCGACACGGTATTCAATCAGCGTTCCACACGTTCCGATGAGATCCCCCAGGTGTGTGTGCGGGGGGGGGGGGGGGGGGGCGCAACTCGAGAGAGCACAGCGACACGTTTGTCTTCATCTTTGGAAAAAACTGAGTGTCGGTGTTAAACAAAACAAAACTATTATCTACCTCTTTAGGTGTAATGTATATCACTGTGCCTTTGTCCTCATGCTACTTCAGCTATAACGAAGCCTTTGTAAAGAAAGTAAGAAATGTTTTATTTAACGACGCACTCAACACATTTTATTTACGGTTATATGGCATCAGACTTATGGTTAAGGACCACACAGATTTTGAGAGGAAACCCGCTGTCGCCACTACATGGGCTACTCTTTCCGATTAGCAGCAAGGGATCTTTTATTTGCGCTTCCCACAGGCAGGATAGCACAAACCATGGCCTTTGTTGAACCAGTTATGGATCACTGGTCGGTGCAAGTGGTTTACACCTACCCATTGAGGCTTGCGGAGCACTCACTCAGGGTTTGGAGTCGGTATCTGGATTAAAAATCCCATGCCTCGACTGGGATCCGAACCCAGTACCTACCAGCCTGTTGACCGATGGCCTAACCACGACGCCACCGAGGCCGGTCCTTTGTAAAGAATAAATTTCGCATAAATTGCATTTTATTGCTTGGATTACACTGTATCAATGTTTGTTTATCCAGTGTGTTTCTGGTCGTGGTAATATAGTAGTAGAGGGGTGGCACGTAGCCCAGTAGTAAAGCGCCGCCTGATGCAAGGTCGGTCTAGGATTGACCCCCGTCGGTGGCAGTGCCGTATTTATAAGGGGGTAAAGGGGGTAATTGCCCCGGGGCCCCCAGACTAAGGACTTCCTTTATAAACGTTTTTTTACTAATTATAAAATTAATTCATTTTTATTTGTCATGTAATTTAATTTCTATGTTGAGGGGCCCTCGAACATGAAGTGCCCCGGGCCCCCCAAGGTCTAAATACGGCCTTGGTCGGTGGTCACATTGGGCTTTTTCTCGTTCCAACCAGTGCACCATGACTGGTATATCAAAGGCCGTGGTATGTGCTATCATATCTGTGGGATGGTGCATATAAAAGATCCCTTACTATTAATGGAAAAACGTAGTAGGTTTCCTCTCTATGACCATATGTTTGACATCCAATAGCCGATGATTAATAAATCAATGTGCTCTAGTGGTGTCGTTAAACCAAACAAACTTTATTTTATTTTATTTATTAGTAGTAGATCAATGAACAGTATACACCCACTGTCCCGGACTTAGTCACTGGCGTTGTCAGAGGCTACGCCCGTGATGGGTATGCTTGAAACCTTCGTGGTTGGAGCACGTAAATACAGTTTCAGCTTAACTCAGCAGTATACATCTCCGTAAGTTTGCGCGAGTTAGAAAAGGTTAAAATCCACTTTTTGTTGTTGCAATCATTAGGGACACCTAGAAACACATCGTATATACAGATATTGATAATGTGAAGTAAGGCCTCGTTTCCATTATTTTTCAGGAATGGAGAGTTAAGCTGTATCCTAACCGGACGCGTGCGACGCGATAATATTTATATCCTAACCAGACCCGACCATAACAACAGTCTTCTTTTTAAAATTGTTATCAACAGTTGAAACCGCCAAGTAAAAGTTCTTTGATTTGTTAATGTATGTTCGTCGCTCGTCTCGCGTGACAAAAAATAGAAACAATTCCTATCGGTATTGTGTCGAGCGCACGACGACATGAACTGTCGCGCCTTACGCGTGCGGTTAAGAAAGAAAGAAAGGAATGTTTTATTTAACGACGCACCCAACACATTGTATTTACGGTTATATGGCGTCAGACATATGGTTAAGGACCACACAGATATTGAGAGAGGAAACCCGCTGTCGCCACTTCATGGGATACACTTTTCGATTAACAGCAAGGGATCTTTTATATGCACCATCCCACAGACAGGGTAGTACACACCACGGCCTTTGATATTATTTCCTCACAAAGCGTGTACAGTGTTGTTACGAGTCTGAATTCCCAACTAAAAAACGTTTGCCAATACATTGTTTAGCCATAGTTGTGAAAGCCGACAGCAGTAACGTGGTATATTGGTTTTTTCTATTGTTAGTCGATATGACTGCAGACGAGCGGACAGGCAGTCTTACAAAGCTTGAATGCGAAGTAATCCTCACACCGTCACGCACATAACCACACACCACCTAGCAAACACCTAGCTGAAAGTAGACCATCATGATAAACTTCGACAGAATGTCAAATGTGAAATTTATTTTGATAAGTAAATTTTTGAAAGTAATTTTTTCCTTTGCAAATACCCAGACCAAGATACAGTTTTAACTGATGTCAGTAGTCCTTATCAATGACATATTGAATGAATGAATGAATGAATGAATGTTTATCGACACCCCAGCACGAAAAATACATCGGCTATTGGGTGTCAAACTATGGTAATGCAAACAAATAAGGTGATGATCAACATCAGTATAAAAATTCAAGATACAAATAAAAACAGTGTAAAGAACTGTGCAAAAATATAAATGTCACAGATATATACTGACTTTTACTCAAAAGTTCAATTTGTGCTGTATTGGCCATTCTCAAAGAGAATGTTACACCCCTGCACCACGGTGAGGTTACAGCACGCGCAGGGGCAATGACATATTGATTGCATCTTTATAATATGGCACATAGTAAACTAGCAACACTGGTTGTTTGGTATATGTAGGCATAACTGTGTTTTGTTATTAAAAAGCATGTCTGCAAAAGCTATTTAATGAAATCTATCTAGATCTTGACATGCAATAATAGCCGTTTTTAAATGCAGTCAATGTCATTTTTTAAAATTTGTTTGTTCTTTTATTTCTTTATTTCTTTTTATTTATTTCTAATCATTCTCTTTTTTTTTTCATTTCTTGATTTCTTTTAATTGTTTCATTTATTTATTTTCATTAATCACAACAAAATATTGAAAACTATCCGTTTGCGTTTTCATTGTGTGTCAGTATATTATAAGTTGTAGAAGTATCACGAGGGGTATATGGCTTTTTATGTACCCTCTGTGTGTTCTTTTACCCCGAACCGAAGCAAGTCATTGGCTATCCAGAGACAGGCCCCGGGACGGACATGCTCGAAACTCTAGTGGTATATGAGCATGTTAAAATTATTCGCACTCGCGCGCTAACCGAAGGCGAGGGGTAAAAGAGCACACAGAGGGTACATAAAAAGCCATATACCCCGAGAGATGCTTCTACAACGAATTTATCTGGCCGACATGTTAAACCATATAGCTAAATAATCAAAATAACGCCAGACAATAATTGTTAATTTATTAACGGAGCCGTACCACGCGGACGCGAACGGAACCACTTGCCAGTGACGAAAAATAGTTCCATCGATAAACGAGTTTTTAACTTCAAACGTTTACCCCCAGCCAGCTCATCAGCGCCTCCGGAAGTTGTTGCGGTTCCAGCGGCGCTCCAGCGGGAGTCCAAGAGGAGGAAGGTGTCTGCGGTCACCATACCAAAGACATCCGACCAACCCGATTGGACTCTCGTCTGCGACAAGCTGCCAGCTAAATACCGAGGAGCAGTCTACGGCGACTTTACCGATAGCGCTCTAAGCAAGGGCCCTTGGAGAGAAGATCATTGGCGCCAACTTCCAACTGGACAAGGGAAGTACCAGCTACAAGGAGCCCTTCACTCGGACCAACTCTACGTGACGGCACAGCAGGACGGACTGTACAGGCAGGGACTCCTGATGCCATCGATGCCCAACGCAACCATCCACCGCATCTTGAAGATGGTACTGCGGGACATCTATCCAGGAGCCATCAACAGAAACATCGCCATGTTGACTGAAGGACTCCCCAACTTCAGGCCTGAACAGTCCATCACTTCGCCATGAGTCCTCCTTTTTTGGGCTTAGTTGGACTTCAAAAATTTTCGGCCGCGGCTCAAAATTCTTATGTTTATTTTTTTTTCTAAATAGTCCAACGCACTTTACTTTGGTGCCCAATCAATTGCTCAAATCACCTTAAAACCTTTTAGGCCGAGCAGTCAAAAAATCTTTGGATTTAAATTCTTAGTCCAGACATGTGTAGAAGTGTAGAATGTCGTTAGGATGTTAGGACTTAGGTCTTTTGACCGACCACTAAATTTTTTATTCCAAATTCTGCCCACCTTAAACTTACCCCTCGCCCCTCCTGGCCCGGACTTAGTCACTGGCGAAAGTCAGAGATTAAGCCCGTGACAGGCGTGCGTGAAACCTTCGTGGTATATACGCACGTGTAAAAGCTTTCACTCACTCACTCAAATGTTTGTAATACGAAATTGTCTGAAACAGATATTAATTAAAAAAATATATATATATTAATCACTGATCACTGTTTGGGGAGGTATCATTTTAGACGGGGTATAAGAGAATTTGGCTCCGCCCACAGGGGTATAAGGGATTTGTCCAACGGTAAACAACCAATGAGATTAAAGAATTTTACATGAAGGCGAGATAAATGATATTTATGAATGTAAAAAATTCGATCATATCCAACACTTGCCTCAAAAATAAGATTTTCGCGTTAAAAATGTCCTACAATTAAATTAGCGCCCTGCCCCATCAAAATCCTAGCTAGAACACTGACTCGCTACATGTTTTCCATTAGTAGCAAATGATCTTTTATATGTATAATCCCACAAATAGGATAGCACACATCATGGCCTTTGATATACGTCGTGGTGCACTGACTGGAGCTTTACCACTGGCCCTTGACACGAAAAGTAAGGAAGGATGTTTTATTTAACGACGCACTCAACACATTTTATTTACGGTTATATGGCGTCAGGCATATGGTTAAGGACCACACAGATATTGAAAGAGGAAACCGCTGTCGCCACTTCATGGGCTACTTTTTTTCGATTAGCAGCAAGGGATCTTTTATATGCACCATTCCATAGACAGGATAGTACATACCACGGTCTTTGTTACACCAGTTGTGGAACACTGGCTGGAACGAGAAATAGCCCAATAGGTCCACCGACGGGGATCGATCCTAGACCGACCGCGCATCAAGTGAACGCTTTACCACTGGGCTACGTCCCGCCCCTTGACACGAAAAATGCTTCTTTTTTATTTACTAAAAACGTTTTGTACTTCAAATATAAATAAAGAAACATGTTATGCTTTACACACAAATTTATTAACACGTTCTATAATACACAAACATATTTACTTAGTGTGATATATGTAAAATATCTTAGTTTGTAAATATACAACGATCACTCATGCGATAATACATTCCAACCCAACTACATGTCAGTCAATTCTGATCCAGCCATACGTCAATCTAGTCAAATCGAGCCATACGTCAATCTATTCTGATCCAGCCGAATGTCATTCTACTAGTATTCCAATCCAGCCATACGTCAATTTATTCTGATCCAGTCATACGTCAATCTATTCTGATCCAGACATATGTCAATCTATTCCAATCCAGCCATACGTCAATGTATTCAGATCCAGTCATACGTCAATCTATTCTAATCCAGCCATACGTCAATCTATTGTGATCCAGCAATACGTCAGTCTATTCTGACCCAGCCATACGTCAATCTATTGTGATCCAGCCATACGTCAGTCTATTCTGACCCAGTCATACGTTAATTTATTCTGACCCGGTCATACGTCAACCCATTCCTATGCTCTCAAACTACAATATATTCCAGTCCATTCTAAAATCAATCGGTTCTAACCTAACCCAACCCTATGTCAATCCATTCCAATCCAGCCTTGGTAAAAATAGTCCGAGTAGTCGGCAGAATATTGCCTCCTCAGCTCCGAGCCTTCGCGAGCCGCGTGTTTATAGTAGACTGTCTTCCCGTCAGCGAGGAAACTACCCCACCAGCCGAACGTACCCACCGTCATGATGCTATGGTTACAAGACGACAGAAGACACATGTCCACTTCGGGCGAATTTCCAACGGAGTAGAATATATTATTGCTCGAGTTAAAATTACTCTTCACCCAGTCCACTGAATCGGAGCAAACCAAGAATATTACTTTTGAAAACTTGCTAGTGAAATATCCCATAGCTTTAGTTATATATTCTTTTGGTGCAAGAGTAAATCCCAATTTTAAACGAGCACTGTTTATATCACCTCGTCGAATGTGTACCCCGACAAACGTGGGGGTTTCGGCGTTTGTCGAGTTTGATGTCCGGCGTTTATACTCCCCCATCACGCTGTGTAAAATGGTCTGGGCTTTCGTCACGGTGGGTTTCTTGAATCTGAACTGTCTTCTAATGGCAGCGACGTGGTTCTGGAAGTATTTCCAAGACTGGAGATACCTTCCTAATTTGTAGTCTGCGTCTGTGGCGAAATTAAGGAATGTTTTCTTGTAAGTACAACAGACATCGAGATTTCGTAACGTGGTGTTATCACAAACCATTTTTTCTACCTTGGTGGCATCCAAGACGAAGATACCGTTCAGCATCCGGTCTTCAGCCACAAACATTGTCATGTTTTTGTCCTTCGCTATTCCGTAACTAGCTGCATATGAAAACATCTGGTTGCCAAGACGACCAGTATCGACATCACAGATGTAATGTGCGGGTTGATTGGGTTCCATCTTTAAACTACCATTGACGATCGCTTTGTCGTTAGTGTCTTGGATCCAGTGGACATAGAAACCAACGGAGACAACCGCAAACACAACCAGCAAGAACGTCAGTCCTGTGATAACAAAGAGGACATCGAGATCACCGATAAAGAGCCACAAACAGAAAGAGAAACAGAGAGACGGACAAACCGAGAAATTGACAGACAGCAGACACATGGTCAGAAAAACAGACAGACAGGCGGACAGACGCATCAGATGCAGCATTGTCATAGTGGAAATATGACGTACATGTATATGTATAGAGGACACGGGAAAACGAGGAAACATTACTAAGAAATATTTTGTTCAAGTATTTTGTTCACAGGAATGCTCGCGCACGGCTTTTGGACTGGTATGAATATTCAACGATATATAATGCACATCACTGCTTGATATCAACAAGTTTATTATTATATTTAATTAATAAAATGGTCAAATGTGACGGCTATTATATATAACGGGCGCAGCCATTTTGTATCATCTCCGTGAATACGCCCTCTGGCATGCCGCTGGTTACGTAATATTTAACTGAAGAAACAAACGCAGCTGATTTGTGCTCAATATTCTGTGATAATATCCATTCCAGTAAGCTAGCATAATAGAATCTATCACCGTTGTGAGGTATAGATAAGACAATTCCAACCCGAAGGACCAAATGGTACCTCACAACGGTGATTGATTCTTTTTCTTGCCCATTTAATTTCAGTAACAAAACATTAATTTTGTAAGCGACAGTTTGTTTATTGTAGAACGATTCGTAAACATTTTACCTACAAACTCATTTAATTATACGCAGTGAAAATATAGTCCACATCATGCAACGACATAAAAATGTAGCAACTTACCAATAAATATAAGTTGAAAATATTTATTTGTTTAAATATTCATAAAACAATGATACAACGTGAAATGGCAAACAGAATTCTGAAAACCATGAGTTATGACGTCAATCGTTGTAAAGCATAAGTTATGACATCACGCGTATGTAGAAATCGTCTAGCCCTCGGGTCGGACAGATTTATCTAGCCCTAGGGTCAGACAGATTTTTCTAGCATTGTGCAAAAGCTGGATAACCCTGTCCAGTTGTCAAGAAATAAGTATATAGTATTTTACAATATAAAATAAACCACCAAATAACTGTATCATGTTTTGTCCATGTAATAACCTACGTACTGAAATGATAAACGGGGTGTTTTCTTAGTTTATTGTCCTATACCGGTACTTTCAGTGGCCTCCGCCTGTGATTCCTGATTGGCAGGTGTATATTTATTAGGTAGACAAGCCATTAATTACCGCTTTCTAGACACAAAATTACGTACATGCGGTATTTTTTTAACATCACAGGGTATTGAGATATACCTGCCATTCCTAAAACGGTAATGGACATTATCAGCCGTCATGATTTATTACTGTAAATAATTCTGTAAACCTCTTGAATCAGTAGAACCGGCCTCGGTGACGTCGTGGTTAAGCCATCGGACTACAGGCTGGTAGGTACAGGGTTCGCAACCCGGTCCTGGCTCCCACCCAGAGTGAGTTTTAACCACTCAATGGGTAGGTGTAAGGCCACTACACACTCTTCTCTCTCACTAACCACTAACCATTAACAATTAACAACTAACCCACTGTCCTGGACAGACATCCCAGATAGCTGAAGGCAGAGTGCTTGAACCGTAATTGGATATAAGCACGAAAATAAGTTGAAATGAAATGATTAAATAGACTTTCCCCATCTAAAATCACAGAACAGACCAATTGCGTAGTCCCAAAGAAAAGAACCTTATCACTTGGGTATCGTGAGTGGTCGTTTTTGCTTCAACGTAGGCTACCAATAGGCCTAATAGTATGCATTTTTTCTTTGGATTTTTAAGCGAGAAAAATACTATAACCTAATTTCGTTATATTAATGCAAATTGAAATATATTTAGTTTATTATATTATTAAGTCATTTATGTTGTTTTACAAGTCAGGTTGATGAAAGCGAAGCGACTTGTTGTAAATGACTGCGTTTGTTTACACTGTGAATACGGGAGTTGGTCGGAGCTGACGTAACTTCGCCTCAAACTAGAATTCCGGACGCAACGAAAACACACGAAAAGTTTTTTTTATTAACTCTAAATTTACGTGTTTTTCATTTGTTAAAGTGTCAGTATGTGTTGGTGCTCCGGGTATGCATCTTTCCAACACACATAAGGCTCATGTTTTAGTTTAGTCTCCCTTTAATGAGTAGTTACCAGGCCCTTAGCGCAAATACTTAGCCGTTCGCGAGCTAGACGGACATCTGGACGGTTATGATCGTTCTCTCAGCCAGAGACAACTGTATCAGTGGCGTAGGAAGGTGCCACAGCGGGGGAGGGGGCACACACGTACCACTGGATCAAGACACACCCCACCCCCTGCTTCCCGCCAGTGCTCTATAGCGAAAACACAGAATTACAGCCTACCACGTGGTAGGCAAAGATTGCGGCTCTAATACAAAAATAATCCTATGTTTGACACTAAATACCATTCATCATTTTGATGTTCGCCGATAACAAATATTTCACATATTAATCACAAATACACACACTACAGGAAGAAACCCGACAGCATATTTCAATAATGTTCTGATTAAATACGTAGGTTAGCTAATTGTTTGTAGGCGGGTCAATATAGCGCCAAAAAATACGTCAGGTTAGTTTGCAACAAAACGTTTACCCTGTTTCTTGTACTTTCAGACATACTGAACAACATATTAAAAGATGGACAGAAATCGAGCGCGGGAAAGTAAACAAATCTGACGTTAAAAAAAAATAGCCACCAATGCGTTATCTTGAGGTTTAAAATGTAACATGTATGTATTATGTGCTTAAGGTGATCTTAACGCTAAGATCGCTTCATGGAACGAGGCCATGAATCAATAGCGTATTTGACCATGTGTACCACGATATTCCTCATTAAAAACATGGAGCGCGGGAAATCAAACCAATCTAAAAAACATAAAGGTTGTTTAGTTTAACTGACTGTTAATTTTGCTTGTTGGTTTAAAAAAAAAAAAAAAAAAAAAAAAAAAGACCTTAACGCTAAGATCGCTTATGGAACGGACATTGAATCAAGGGGCGTAGCCCTGTGTACTGTGACCTATTTTCAACAGTTATAGCCGCGCACATCTCCGGAGGGTATCCTTTATTTATAAATCACTTAATTCCTCATTAAAACCATGTCTTGCCCAATCAGTCCAATGCCAACAACATAAAGGTTTTTAAAGTTTGTATTTTCTACAAATTTGCTGTTGTTCAATAGTATCGTCTTCTACATAATTTATATAAAAAAGTCGTCTGCAGGTACCCTAACAGGACTTTTCAGGGGCGGGGCCCTGTACTGTCGTCTGCTGTTTACTTGGACTTTTCCCCTTTATTATATTGTATTTGTAAATCACTGCTACCCTCAGGGGACTTTTTCCCAAACCTTCCTATGTACCCCGTCTGCCCTACACATTCTTGGACTTTTCCCCCTTTAGGGCCATATTTATGTCTGTCTGCTGCTAGAAAGTTTGTAATGTTCATTAGTATTGTCTTCCCCTTTATTATATGTATGTCGTCTGCTGCTACCCTAACTTAGACTTTTCCCCTTTATTATATGTCCATGTATAGCATACCTTTTTTTTCAGCTTCTTAATGTAAGTCCCAGACTTAATTTTAGATAAACAGTTATCTTCTCCAAGATGGTTTTAATTTTTTTGTATTTATGCTTGGACCTTAAATACGGAAATACTTGGTGAGCCTACACTTCTTTTCTGGTATGATAGCTTTTCCTTGACCACCAGTAGAATACATAATATGTACATATATACAATATAGATACCTTGGTCACTATCAATTTACCTTTACCCGATAGAAAAGATTGAAATATGATCAGGATAAAAATAATCAGTTGGTACAAATAAACAGTGGTTTTCAAATACGTGTTTTACTTGCATATATTTGACATTTTCCATACATGGGCGAGGTTTTGACAACAAAAAGATAATAGATTTCTGCTTCTGAAAGAATAAAAAAAAATGAAAATCGACAAAACTGTACATACGAGGTTTTCTTAGCTCAGCGACATTGATTTCTATATTTTTACACTAATTAAAATACACAGAAAATATTACTTTTACAGTAAAAATATGACTTCGAATATTACTTTTATTAATTGCTGTAGGTGTGTAAATTGCATGATTATGTATGCAAGAATATATGATACTGACAATACCGAAACACTCTTTGTAAATATCCACTATTATATGTATAGTGCATATAATCCGACAGCAGGTCTTCAATATAAATCGCCTGTGAGGTGCATATATAGATAATAATATATGAATGGCCGTTACGATACCATTTATCTTACAATGGGTGGTTTTAAAATGTATCTTACGAGCGAAAACGAGCTGGATACGTTTTTAAACAACGAGTTGTAAGATATATATCCTCAAAAACCAGGTATTAAACTAATTTTAACATCTTTTTCGACTAAAATGTATTTACAGCCCTTGCGCTTGTAGCAAACTTACACGTCAGAGACAAATGATGGTCAGGTTAACTATACGTCACAGTGTAATCGATTTCAATCGTGCTGGTTTTTTCATTGCATGTATGGCATTAGTGACCTGGTCATCACCTAGGAGCAGCCAGTCTTATGTCTTGAAATTGTTAACAAACATGCATGTGTTAACAAGTATGTGTTATATTAAAATGACGAATGATGTTTTCACCAACGGGTGTGTAAAAGATGTGTTATTAACCACACGTACCAGGTAACCAGTGTCATGCAGGCAATGAAAAAGAACACGGTGGAAATAGATTACACTGTGCCGTATAGTTAACCTGACAATCATGTGTCTGTGACGCGCAAGTTAGCTACAAGTGCAACGGCTGTAAATAACTGTTAGTCGAAAAAGATGTTAACATTTGCTTAAAACCTGGTTTTTGAGGATATGTAAGAAATAGAATAATACATTCGTGTCCGTTAGATGCCATTTATCCGACAACTCGTTTAAAAACGTATCAAACTCGCTTTCGCTCGTTAGATACATTTTAAAACAACTCGTTGTGAGATAAATGGTATCTAACGGCCACTCTTGTATTGTTCTCTATTTATTACACACCAGTGTAAGATATTGCTATGTCGTAACAAGCACACAATATCTAACTAGTGTAATACTGACTCAATTCGTTGAAAAATAACGTGTAATAGGTCTCGACATCTGTTTACTTCTGCGTTGCGGGTTGTTTGCATTTGGTTTGTAATAAGTAAAATACTAAACTAAACTATTATGTTCTAGTGGTGTTAACATAATTCAGCAATTTCTCAAACTCACCTTTTGTTGTTGGCAACAATGTCATGTCGACATGAAACTACGATGAGTGTATGCGGTGTTACGTCACTAATAGCCACTCGTGGTTATGTTCACAAGATCAGGAATCGCGACAATGACGTTGTCTCGGACTATTTGCGAACGCCGAGACTTTCACGTGAAAGTCGGAATTCATCAGTGTAGACAACCCAAAGTCTGGAACTATTGGAGCGACGAAATCGGTCGAATTTTAGACCTGCTATATCCCAGGTGAAAATACAATAGTCTCTGATGACCGCTTACATCCATGCGCACTGATATATAGGTTAAACTATAGTGTGTTTTCACGTGACGTCACAGAACGGATGTCCGCCATTGTGGAGGTATCGGGCGTTCCAGTTGACCTGTGTTGGCGTGTAACCAGAAGCATATAAATTTGAATAGCAATGGTTAACTATTGTCGAGTGGTTGGCTGCCACAATAGATCAGATAGAGAGACACAATTAATGTATTATCGACTACCCAAGGTGATAAAAAGCCAAGGAAAAGACTGGGAAAACCTGACTAGCGAGCGAAGACGACTGTAGTTGCAAAGCCTTCAACAGAATTTTGATGGAAAAAACTTGGAAAACATTCGAGTGTGCTCCGCTCATTTTATCACAGGTGAGCAATTTTATTATAACAATTAATATATATAATGCTACATTTATGTATTGGGGGGGGGGGGGGGGAGGCGGATTTAGGAGGTGTGTGGGGGGGGGGGGCTGTAAAAGTCTTACCAACAAAAAAGGGCATAATTTACCTGCACAGATTATAAAGGAATTAATATTTGTTTTGCTTGGTGCAACTTTGATGCCTTAAAATTATATTATAGATAAAATGTCAGAATGTTTAAAATTATAAATTATAATTAAATTCTCTAGGTGGTTTTATTTGATATTTGTGTTTATAAAATTAGTTTTCACAAATCCTTGTAGCCTGATTTTTTTCTTCTATTTTTCCAGGACAGAAAGCTGAGCTTTTTCAGAAGGACAATCCTGACTGGATTCCATCTGTCAACATGGTTTGTCACAAACCAAAAGATGAAAAGTCAGCCGTATCACCAGCTGTTCCCTGCTTCAAACGCCGACAGAACAGATCCCCCAAAAAGGTGGAATCAGAAGTTACAGCAGCAGGGGCATTACCACCTCCAGACACTACAGAGACAGAGGAACCACCCTTAGAAGATGGCAAGGAGGTACAAACAAATAAAATCCCATTGGTGACAGTGTTAAAGGTCCACCTTTATCAAAAACGTAATTCACTATTGTTTGGTATCTACGTATAACTTTTACAATATATATGAAGTATCAATAAAATAAATTAAAAAAAAATTACCTGTTTTTAATATATTCGCAATAAAAAGTCGCGTTTTTCCCATCGCTTGCCAAAACGCCTGTCGAATCCAAGAGTTAAGTCACGTGACCCCGTGACGCGCTAACCGGCATAACATTAAAGCGTGATTCGCAGCCTTTCGGACATTTTACTGAGAAGGTGGAACTAGTGTATTTTTAAACTGCGAAAATTTTATTCTATTGAATTGAATTGTATGGATGGAATATTCTTTTGGAGATAGTTTTCAAATTGAAAATATGGTGAACCATTGTTTAGTGTTTGGATGTATCAAAGCAGCAGTTTTTCCGAACTTTAAACAAACTGACAATCACAAGGTTTGCATGGAAGTGGTTCTTAAACAGAACCCGTGCATAATGGAAGGGACCATCACGATTGGATAGGATCTGCAGTGACCACTTCATCCGGTGTCCTCCCATTTTGCCTACAACCCACTTTGCCTACACTCAGTTTGCCTACAACCCACTTTGCCTACACTCAGTATGAAAAGATGCCATCCCCAGTTAAAAGTGGAGCATTCCATGTATGGTCCCTAGCTGTGTATAAAAATAACATGACTGTCACGGGGATTCTATAATACCCGTAACTGAATGAAACACGATTGTCCAAATATCTCTCCTAACTGTATATCTATTAGATCTCTCTGTAACAGGCAGTTATACCCGCTGTGGCTCGTCTCTAGGTATGATCAGAGATACGATCTTATATAAAGTATATATTATTATAGCACGTTTAGTTCACTAGAAAACACAACAAAAACACAATACACTTTGGAATCTGTATTAACCTACGCTGACAAATGTACTGCCGCAGTAGTTAATTAATAACAATAATAACAACCCAGAACTGATCACTTAATTAGTTAATCTCTAGGTGTTTAGATTACACAATATGCTAATCACCTCACCGTGACACAACACCCACACGTGTGATAAATTGAGAAACGCTAACACACACACGTGCGATAATGGAGAAACGCTTCCAGGGGAACTTAATTAATAAAGGAATTACAACACTATTCCTAACTGGTTAATTTTTAATTAACCCTAACTACTCATTCAATAACCTTGTAATACAGAATTAATACTGGTACCTATCACAATAAAGACAATAACCTACAGTTTACCTAGGTCCTCTAGGATGACTGGCTAAGCTTTATATATATTATATATATATATATATATATATATATATATATATATATATATATATATATATATATATATATATATATATATATATATATATATATATATCAGAACGGTGAGCCTACAGAATACTGCGTCAGATGACCGGCAGCACCGTCTAAATAATATTGGTATAATACAGTATTAAAATATTTAAAGTCACATCAATCACATCAAGGTTATACAGAGAGCACAAGGTTATACAGAGAGCAGAAAATATATATTTACCGAAGTCCCGTCTGAACTAATATAGATCGTTCAGTGGACGGACAGCCGTTCCCCTGGATACTTCCAAAAATGTTTCTCCGTGATATATCTAAAATCCTAGCTATTTATTCAAAACTCTCAGAGACAGCGAATATCGCCTGGGGGTACAAGGCGGTACCTCACGTATCATGTGGATTTTCCAAAGCCACCATGCCAGCATATTTTCCTCTGATCGTCAGACTGGCTGTCGCCATACCGCGAGCAATCCCCTGGCCATAAACAGCACTACCGGAGATATTACGTAACTACTAGCCACATGGCTCCGCACCTCGGCTGGGTGTGTATTAGAAGTACAGCTCGATGACCGTCGCGCAAAGGTATCACGTAACAAGTTGCCCATCTGGGCTTAAGTGCAATTTGGAACTGCACACGGCCTTCTAAAACAATTAATATCGCCACAGGCGAAAAGAAATTAAGAGCATGTACCGTCACAATGACAAAATAATATGAGAAACACATATTTTATTATAAAAACGATTAACATTACACAACAAAAACAATTAAACTATAAAATGACCTCACAAATATTAAACAAATACTTTGTACAAAGTTTAACTTTAATCCTATATCAAAGAATCATGAAGGCCATTTCACTTTGATCACATATTAAAGATCACAGTATGGGAACATTGGACTAATACTAATCACCATAAAGAGCATGAAATCACCTTTGTGCAACTAAGCCCCAATTACATTACTTATGTTCATTATAATCTTAATTGTTTATGTAATACAATATTTTTATATTGGTTTGAGACACAAAATAATAGGGATTGTCCCACTATGAACTGGGGATGTCACTTTTTCATACTGTAGGCAAACTGAGTGTAGGCAAACTGGGTTGTAGGCAAAATGGGTGTAGGCAAACTGAATGTAGGCATACTGGGTTGTAGGCAAAATGGGTGTAGGCATACTGGGTTGTAGGCAAACTGAGTGTAGGCATACTGGGTTGTAGGCAAACCGAGTGTAGGTATACTGGGTTGTAGGCAAACTGAGTGTAGGCATACTGGGTTGTAGGCAAAATGGGTGTAGGCAAAGTGGGTTGTAGGTAGAATGGGTGTAGGCAGAATGGGAGAAACCCTTCATCCCTGATGATTACAATTATTTAAGGTGGTCGATAAATATGACACCTATTTTATTTTATTTTGTAACATATCTGTTCCAAGCCTGTATCCCCACCGGCACATGTTCTACGATTGCGCATGATACAGCAAACAAGAAACCACGACGAGCACGAGCTAAACTAGAGCTCAAAAGAGTGAGGGGGAAGGAGGGGGGAGGAGGC